>NW_026067954.1:6648544-6687828 GCF_014885135.2 Alexandromys fortis | reverse complement strand
GGGGAGGCAGCGGTGGGGAAGAGACAGCAATCTTAATAAATAAATTAATTAATTAATAAAAAACTGCAAGTAGACTAAACTATAAACTACAGTATATGTGAAGTATCTCAGGGGAATTGTAGGAGGATTTACAAGTGAAGGAGTTTGAATTTTGTCCTCCATAGAAGAACTGGCAGAAGATTATAAGAAAATTGCACGATCAACGCTGTAACGGGAATGAGTATTTCTGAAGTATGTGCACGGTTTGCAAGAGAAAAGGGGTGATCCACTCGTGACTCCTGTGGACCGGAAGCAGGATGACGGTGAGAGTGGAGATGTGGACAGGAAACACAGTCCAATAAGAGACTCTGCTGGTGCTGTGTAGACCGAGAGTGGACAACAGAGGGTGTGGATGTGAGAGGAGGGGAACCACAAAGGGAAAACAACTTGTCTTGGTATTTGCTGTGTTTACGCAGTGAAACTTGTTGCCACTTTTATGTTGTAAGCCCTGTCTAATTGGTGTACAAATTTAACTCCTGGAAAGGTCTGTCAAGCCACTCATCTTCAATGTTTACCGAATTTAATTTAATTAAACTGAATAAACAGTAGGGAAAAATAATAATTTTCCCATTTTAATGTCTTTGAAAGTATGAGATAGTCTTAAGTTTATTGAATTTTATTTTTTTGAATGATATATGATATATGAAGTAAATATATTGAATTTAAACCCATTTGAATAGATGTTTTGCATTACTAACACTATGGGTGCATTATTAAAGCAGTCACACTGCATTTTATTATGTAAAGACAAAATTCAATTAAATGAAGTCTAAATACTTTTCAGAAAAATAAATATATTTTAATTCTTTTGTAAGTTACAGAAAATTCAGTTCAGATAGCCTTACTAGTAAATATGTTTATGCTCATAACCAATAGAGGAACAGTTTTGTGTGTTTTCACCATGTCAGAATTAGTGTAGAGTAAATTAAGAAACTGGGTTGATTTAAGTTCTCGTAATGGCTCAGATAGTACTTCAAGTTGGTGTGAATGCATGTTATTTTATTTCAATATTAATAACTAGTATTAAATTTCTTGTCACACATTACACATCACACAGTAACTTGACACAAACCAACCCATTGATTTATCTATCTGCCCATCTATCGGCATAAGTTTGCTACAAAATGAATATGAGTGGAAAAGAATACAGCTGAGTTGAACAGGTTCTAGGAGTAGGCTGGTAGAGCTGATGTAGAGTCTGTGTTGCTAAGATCGTGAATAAGCTACTTTACTTGCAGGAAAGTAGCAGTTGCTAAGATCAGACCATGGAGCAGTCAACATAGAGAGTTAACACACACAGTCAGCTCTTCAATGCTTTTCTTCTTTTTGAGACAGGGTTTCTCTGTAGCTTTGTAGCCTGTCCTGGAACAAGCTCTTTTAGACCAGGCTGGCTTCGATATCTCAGAGATCCGCCTGCCTCTTCCTCCCAAGTGTTGAGGTTAAATGTGTCTGCCACCACCACTGGTCTCAGTCAGCTCTTCAGATAACATGACAGGACTGTGTCCAGAGCAAGAACAGCATGTTCAGGTATACACGAACAAGCCGGTGAATGGACACATGGAAATCCAGCTGAGTAGACTCTAGTAGCAGCAGGGTGTGAGATGAGCTGGAGCCCCAGTGTGTTGTGGAATATTACTTTAACTCTGTAAAGGTATGTTTCATTTGTTTTTATTTTGTATTTGTTTAATTATGTAAAATGTGTTGCTGTTTTACCTTGTCTGATTAAGGTACCTGATTGGTCTAATAAAAAGCTGAGCAATCAATAGCTAGACAATAGAGGGATAGGCAGGGCTAGTGGGCAGAGAGAATAAGTAGGAGGGGAAATCTAGATAGAAGAGAAGAGAAGAGAAGAGAAGAGAAGAGAAGAGAAGAGAAGAGAAGAGAAGAGAAGAGAAGAGAAGAGAAGAGAAGAGAAGAGGAGGAGGGGGGAGAGGAGGGGAGGGGAGGGGAGGAAAGGAGAGGAGAGGAGAGGAGAGGAGAAGAGAAAACAGAGAAGAGAGGAGTGAAAGAGGGAGAAAGAAAGGGAGAGACCTGGGGCCAGTCAGCCAACTAGGCAGCTGCCAGCCAGCCAGACACAGAGTAGGTCATATAGAATGAAAGAAAGGCAAAAAATCCTGAGGCAAAATAATAATAATAATAATAATAATAATAATAATAATAATAATAAGTGAAGAGAAACAGGTTAAAATAAGTTATAAGAGTTAGTGTGGCAAGCATAAGGGAAGGCCGAGCATTCATGACTAATAAGTCTCCGTGTCTTTTAGGTTCAACCTTGGCTTAGGTTCAGGTCCTAACTTGGGGAAGGGATGATGGAGCAGGAAAAAAATCAGACCACCAGGTTGACTGAGCTCGTGTCCCCTAATAAATTGATCCATCTTTTTTTATTATTTAGCAGAGTTTTTTTTTTCTCCCAGGCTTACCTGAACAGCTTCATTATTGGATCATATTTTTGACTTTCAAGAAATACATCATATCTTAGGAAACATGTAATAATAATTACAAAAGCCCCGTTGTTTACCTTTATATTTCTTCAAATACATTTTGGACCTCATACATAACCTTATTCTAGACATAGATTCTGCATTTTTGCAAACTTAACCCACTATCCAGCCAGACCTCCTGCTCTTGCAGCATGTCTAGCAGCTGGCAGATACTTGTGGATACAAAGTTAAAAAGCAATAGAAATGGATACAGTGATTAAGGACAACAATAGTCAAACCCAAGCAATTCTTTTTTGTCTGCAAGACAAGCTTTTATACAGTTCCCTTTTCTACAAAGGGTCCCACCTCTCAATCTCTGTAAAAAACAGACTCTAAAAAGGCACTCTTTTCCCACCCCACTATATCATACTTCTTTCTCCAATGTAAGCTCCTGTGTATGACAAAGTTGGATCTATCCATCCCATATTTTATATTGCATTCTTCCCATTGGATTTGACTAGTTACTATAATTGTTTCTATATACTTGGTGTCTGGGGAACTTGCTCTCAATTGTTGGCACTATGTGTATTTCTGAGGCTTTTTTTCCTCTTCGCTGTATACGTGCCTGACTCTCCTTTCCACAACTGTGAAACATGGTTAATGTTTCAAGTGGTTTTTTTTTTTTCTCATATGAACCTGTCTCCATTGAGTCAGAAAGTTCCCAAGATTAGGAGTTTTAGTTAAGAATTCCAGATAAGAGATCTGAGAAGTGTTAGTCCCCTGCTAAACCTTAGAGGAAAATATTCTAGAAAGAACAGAATTTCCAGGGGAACATCCAGATGTTACATGTGTGACTGAGAAGATAAAACTAAAAACTGCCCAAAGAATCAACAACATAATGAGAGAGAAAAGCGCCTGCAAGCTGCATGAATTTTGCAGATTCCTGCTCTGTCCTGTGGTACTGGTTCCTGCCAAGTGAGAATTCATTTTAATGGGTGTTTTGCCCTGAGAAAACCTGTTGGACACGTGGTCATATGCTGACACAAGACTAGGCTGCTTAGCTCCCAACAATTTTGAAGCTCATTGGTGTCACAAAAGAAAGCCTACTATACCAGTGAGAGTCAGGATTATTTACTTGTAAATCATTGTCATCATTCTGTAACCTTTGCCATTGCACTGGGAGGTATCTGTCACTTTATGGTGTCCATGTGGGGGAATTATTCCATTTTCGGGGTTCAGTATACCTATTAAGTTGATGGTCTGAGGTTTTCTGATATGTTTTTGTGTGTAGTCATGTGTCTCTATAACCTTAATTTCTATTTCTGGGAATAAATCATTTATCAGTTCATGGCCAAATGCTGTTGCTTCAGGGTTACTTAGAGACCATCATTTTGTGTTTATTCTCTTTCTTCCTTTATTGGCTCATGGTTGAGACAAGGAAGGGAAGTACTCCTGTTAACTCTTCCATAAATGACAGAAATGTTGAGCCCAATGTAGCACAACAGATTTACTTTCATATTTACTGGCTAGAATTCTGTCATATTCTCTTTATCTGCCCAAACCTGAAAGAAAGGAGTTTCCAACAGTTTCTTAGACCATCTTTGTTTAGCACTCCCCACACCCCGACCCAGGACTGAGGTGAATTTAGGGTCTGAAAAATTGGATGACTTTGTGGAGTGTGAATAATCTTGTTTGGTTTATGTGGGAAAACTGTGTGTGCTCTGTGAAGAGATTAGGGTGGGGAAATGAATGTTGTAGAAAAAAAAAACAAATTCTAACCATGAGTAAATTGCAATTCTTTAACCATTTGATTGTTATCCTTCACTTTTGAGCAGTTTCCTGAGGCAATTACAACTTCACTAGGTATGTTAACCTGTTTGACAAGCAAAATGGTCCACTCTAAGAATGCTCATGCATTCCTTTAGAGAATGTACAACATAATAAACATTGTACTTTCTTTTTCCAGGGCACTCCGGAAAGGGGAAACACTGAACATTTTCCCCATGATATGATATTTTGATTCAACCATGAAAAACAAAGCTTTTGGTTTGTTTGCTTTTGTTTTTGACAAGGTTGTACTCTCTAGCCCAGTCTGTCCTCAGAATCTTTCTGCCTTAGCCTTCTGTGAGACAGAATTACTGGTATGTGTCAGAATGACTTATATTTAAACATTTTCTTTGTTAAATCATTTTACCATAAATATTCGGGGTTGGGGGACTTTGGAATTTTTGGTGTTGAGGTGGAGTTATGTACAGGAGCCCACAAATTACAGTTGGCTAAGGTCTCCACTGCTGCCAAGTGACTTCAAAAGTCTCCATTTAGAAACAATACTGACTTACCAACACTACTTAAAGTACACCATCCAATGGATTTTGAGGGATGGAGTGCACACTGAACTCTTACTCTAGAGGCAAAGCTTGAGGGCTGTGTGGTGTAGGTGATCCTTCTGTCTATCTGCTGATTTTATTGGTTAATGAATAAAGAAACTCCTTTGGTCTATAACAAGGCAGAACTTAGCTATACGGGGAAAGCTAAACTAAAGGGTGGGAGAAAGAAGGCAGAGTCAGTGAGAAGCCATGTAGCCCCACTGGAGACATCGCTGGAACTTTACCCGACAAGCCACAGCCTCATGGCAATACACAGGTTAATGGAGATGGATTAGTTTAAGATATGAGTTAGCCAAAAATAAACTGAAGCTATTAGCCAAACAGTATTGCAAATAATATGGTTTCAGTGTGATTATTTTGGGGCTGAGCAGCGGGGAACAAACAAGCAGCCTCATACAACAGCTATGTTATTTGGGGGGAAGCAAGTAAGCTCTGGAGGAGGAAGAGGGTGTCAAGGACTGTCATCTAAAACCTGTCCTCACTCCTGATATTTTGCTACCTAGACTGTTTCTTGACAAATCATCTGACAAATAGTATCAGGTATGCACATTAATAATCATAATGTTGTCTGTTAGTAGCAGGCATTTTTTGATCACTTATGGTACCTGTGGGATTTTTATATAGTGATTTTTTCCCTTTTTGTTCTTTTATAATTTTGATCAGTATATTTAAGGTGGAGAATATCCATAACCTGAAAAAAGTGTGGGCAATCATAGTACACTTGGCTTTATTTCTCTCAATACTGACTTTACCACTTCAGTGGAAGTCCTTAGTATTTTAAAACCATCAAGATCTACATTTCTTTCTCTGATATTGGAATGACAAAAGCAAGAAGAAAGCTAGTCATCTTTCTTCTTGATGCTAGCTTTAGGAATGATTGTAGGAGCATAGTTAGCTCTTTCATTCTTTGTTTTTGGTTTTGTTTCGTTTTTTGAGACAGGGTTTCTCTATAACTATGGGGCCTGTCCTGGAACTAGCTGTTGTAGACCAGGCTGTCCTTGAACTCAAGGAATGCACCTGCCTCTGTCTCCCAAGCGCTGAGATTAAAGACATGCACCACCACGTGGCTTTCTAGTTAGCTCTTTCATAATAATTGATTTGGATGGGATTTTTTTAAAAATGAAATATGATGAGCAACAGGGTATGGGTTCAATAACTGCCATAGTGAATAAGAGGAACAGTTGGGTTTCTTAACAATACAAAGAATCAGTCAAGAGTAGAGAAGCTACTCCTTGCCATATGCTAATGGACATCACTAGCATAAACACATATACCATATTTTTTTATTCACAAATGAGAGAGAATTATTTGAGTAACTGTGACAGTGTGACTTTCACGGGGTTTGTTTTGGTTTATGGATATTGCAAGGATATTTTTACAACAGAAATGAGTCAGACAAAATATTATGACTAATTTTAGTAAAATATTTATTTGCTAATAAAGCATATTATTTTATTTTCTTAATTTTAATAAAGTTATGACTCTATCCAAGTATGTCTAGAACACAAATACTGTGGCACATATTTTTGTTTTTTGAGACAGGTTCTGATATATTTTTCTCTGCCATGAACTCTTTTTGCAAAAGATTTTTTTTCTCATAGTAAACTGCTCCAGAATGTGAACTGCTCCAGAATATTTATTTAGTTAGCATTTATTGTCAATGGTAAATATTCATTCTTATGCTGATACTTTACACTTTTTGTAATATATATATAATTTTAAGTATATATCTCTGGTGTCTTATTGATGATGATCCTTAAAAAATCCCAAAATGTCAAATTAACATATTTCTAGAAACAAATCAGAGTGTGTTTGATGACTTAAAATGCATGCCTCTTGTGGTATGCCAGAAATGTGATTAAAATTTATATTTACATTAGGCATTTCATGTAATGTCATTTGGGTAAGTAAACTGGCTTTCATAAGTATCCACCTTCTAGATAATTTTAGTAAGTAGGTTCATAGCAGGACTGACTGGAGAGCATCACGTTGCTCCTTTCTCATTTCCATGTGCAGTTTTATACCACTGTGCATTTGTATCACTGGCAAAACAGGAACAAATGGGCAGTAAAACAAGGAAATTGACATAGCACTTGTGTTAGCAGTAACAACAATAATAAAACCCCTTAAAATTTAAAAAAAATACTAACAAAATACTGCAATAAGTCTGTGTTGTTGTTTTATTAGCAAAACTTAGCTTTGTGCTATTTGGATAAATGAAGCAAACAAATCACACATGAACGTCACCCTCTAGGAAAAGCTAATAAGGTAAATAAACAGCATCCAAATTTTTATTACTGCAAATAAATAAGCACTTTCTCTCTCTCTCTCTCTCTCTCTCTCTCTCTCTCTCTCTCTCTCTCTCTCTCTGTCTGTCTTTCTATACGCTTAAATCTTGTTTCAAATAGTAGAGACTATCACATTTTATTAAAATACTTTATATGCCATGTTACATTTGCCTACAAAAGGTACACTGAAAAATTCTAGGTGCCCAAAGACACTCTTGCTTGAAATGGCAGCTTAGATTAATAAAAAGAGTGCATTTCTTACTCTATCACAGCCGATGCACAAGCTTCTCAAAGTATTGATTATGCTGGTTATGATGGTAGTAATTTTCAACACTGTTTTATCAAAGATGAACCAGGCAGACATTGAGCCAGAGAGCTCCAGTGTGTTTTTGAAAATAGTAATCCATTTTTCTCTGAAGTAAGTTAGATATTTAGTAATATTAAAGCATATCAGCACATTGAAGCAAAATTTCTAGCTCTTAGCTGTATTCTGGGCCTCTATATTATTTTTTAGCCAGTACCTCCCTCCCTTAAATTGAAATTAAAAGAAGATTTATTTTTAAATTAAAAAAGAAAGTATTAATTCTGGAATTGTGTATTTGTGGGTCATTTATGGCGCTCCTTTCTTCTCATTATAAATAAGGCTGAAATAAAAAAGTGAAAATTCTACATCAGATAGTTATGTAAATACATCTCCATAAATTACTATAAATAAAACCTGCAAAGCTAAGTCATATAAGCATCTACCTAAATTAGGACTCTGAAATCAAAATATGACACTTAGCCACCTGAACAATGCTACAAAATGTTAATAGATGATGATAACTGTTGTTTTCTGGCATTATGGTAGTTATTAAATAATTAGGAGTAAAAGGTCAAACGTTTTGAAATGCTAGTACTGCAGTGTTGTTAGGGCACAATCTTTTACCCAGCCCACACTACCGATTTGTGCTCCTACTGCAGCATGTGGTAGCTGATAGCAAAGGATAGTTATTTCATCTCTCAGGTTGTTGGAGTTAACAGTATTATTTGTTTTGTAACTAAGATGCAATACTTGAAAAGTACTTAGCTTAATCCCGGGTAGTAATTGCTGCTAAGTGACTATTACTTAAGAGGGAGTTCTAGGTTTTTTTTTATTATCATTTATTATTTATTTTTTTATTTAAAAATTTCTGCCTCCTCCCTGCCTCCCATTTCCTTCCCCCTCTTCCCCTCCCCTCCCCCCTCCAGTCCAAAGAGCAGTCAGGGTTCCCTGCCCTGTGGGAAGTCCAAGGTCCTCCCCCCTCCATCCAGGTCTAGGAAGGTGAAAATCCAAACAGACTAGGTTTTCATGCTCCCCATCCCAACTCTTCGATGAGATATTTTTTTTCTGACTTGAGCTTACTTTGAATATTAAATAGTTTGAATTCAACTGAGCTATTGCGTCTATAAAACAATTTTAACACATATATATTAGTAATCATCTATTTCTATCACTTCTTGGCCTCTTCTTCTATAATTATTCCTGAACCTTGAAAGAATGGGTTTTATTCTAGGTGTCCCATTTAGAGCTGAACACGTTGAAGTCTTTCATTCTGGGCACTTGAGCAGTTGTGCTTCTCCATGTTGACTGCCCTCTATTGCAAAAAGCAGCCTCTTTCACGAGGTTGGAGACAAGCATTAAGCTATGTCTATAACAAGAAGTTATTAGGAGTGATTTTAACCCTATATCTCATTTGCAGAGCCATATTAGTAGGATCTGTTTTTTCTAGGGCCTGTGATATCTTTAGCCACAGCTCCTCGTCCTAGTAATTATGCCAGGAGTTGATTCCCTCTTGTAGAATGGGTCTAAGAACCAATCAAAATCTCTTGGTCACCTCCAGAGCATGTGTTACTATGGCACCAAGGGGCTTATATTTCCAGGAAAGTTGCTATGGTAGCTTTCAGGGTTAGTAGATGGATACAGTGATTACTTTTTCTCTTTCAGAAGTCTATGTTAGCAAGTAGGGATGAAACTTACTGGCTAAACCCATATTGAATTCTCCATGTCTGCTATTCAAGTTTGTGGTAGCTTCAGCAATAGGGCCTTACCGTTGATTCACAGAAGTAGCCCAGAGCTATGACTAGTTTGCAATATTTGGGGTCTGTGAGTACTCTTGATCACCAATTCCAAAAAGAGTTGCCATTCCTTTCAAGTTTCTGGTCCCCAAATGAATCCACAAAGCCAGATTTCTGATGCAAATTACATAAGGGTTTTTAATACAGAAACTGAAGTTTGTACAAGCACGTTTCTGGAACTCCAGCATGGTGTGTGCAGAAAGTGTGGCAGGAAGCCCTGGGAGAATATAACTTTTAAAGGAGAAATGCCATAATTAGGGGAGTTCAAGTCTGTTGTCTTGGGATGGGTAAGGAGGGCATAGGGTAAGGTTTTCTGAAACCATTGGTCAGTTTTGGGGCATGAACACCTAATAAAGAGCCATTAATAATTGACAAGGTATCTTCAAGGACAGAATGCCCTCCAAGAACATCTGGACCGCATTAAATTTTATAGCTTTGTCCCTTAGCTTCTTAATTGGCTAAATTTAAGGTATCCATTCAAATTGCTGCTATTGCTGCACATTTCTGGAGCTGAGAACTGCACCCCACTCATCTCATTATATGGCTTAAGATAAAGCCTCTTCTTTAAAATGGAGTTTTCAAAGTGAGATCCTCACATTTCCTCCTCTTTCTTGTGACTGCAAGAACCAAATCATGGGCCTCGATCTTGTTTTATGAGTAAGATTAATATGAAGAGGGAACCAATAACCATCCCTGATTTGCCTCTCCTTATTTTTTGTATTTGGTCAGTCCTTTTTAAATTTTAATGGATTTCACTAACCCTGAATGGTCAACATAGAAAGAACATCTTTTTATCCAGTGCCATAGATAATCTCCCTATGTAAGGGAGTTTTCTTTTAACTTAGCATCACAGCCAGGGATCCTAGGGCATTATATTCTTATCTATAACTGCTTCTGGCTGACTTTAGGACATTGTTGTCAGGGGTTAACAAAACTGAAATGTGAATCAAAAGTAAAAAAGGAATTCAGGCAATGGGGTATTTATCAGAAGCATCCAGTTTGAAGACTCTGTTTAATAGTCAGGGAACATCATTTACAGGCACTAGATTGGTCCGTATCAGCTTTCTGCAAGTCCACGGTTTGCAGCTTTTTGAGCACATATAGTCAGCAATCGATGCTTGGCTGTGTCTGCCAGCCTGGTGGAGACCTGTTGAGACAAGTTCAAACTAGGAATAGAAGTTAAAATTTATGTACAAGGAAAATAATACATTTGAAACTTCCAGGCCCGTATTAAAATCAATGTCATAGATAAAAGCAGACAATAGATGTCTGTAAAACAGCAGAAATAGACTCATTCCTTTGAGTCCAAGCAAAATTCATAGATTTGGGTTAAAAGCTCAGAACAACCAAATGAAATTTAAAATCTTGAACTTGTGACACAAACAGTAACCAGTCATTGCTCTACCAGCTTATCAGAGGAATACTTATTTATTTATATCATTGTATTCATATCTTAAATTATTTTCTTAGACCCTTAAAGCTTATGAGCTTTTAAATCCTCAGACCTTTACATATCCTAGAACATTTTTTTTTGATGATGTCAATTTAGCAAAGCTACAGCTAGCTTAGGCATCAATACTGTCAGATATCTCAGAAGGATAAATAAATTATTCTTAAGTACAGACCAAACAGTTCAGAATAGATTAAAAATGTCAGGGACCAGTCCATATCTAGTCATATACAATTCTCAATAGTATTGGAGGCAGAAGTATCAGAACAACAGGCTTCACCATGTGCATAAAGTGTTAAGTTCTTGTGGAAGAGGGACATAGAAAAGACTGATCTTACATTTTTTAAGCAAAAGTGGTAAAATCAATTCTCCAGTGTCCAGAGTCTGGGCTGGGTCCTGGCAGCAGATTGTAGCTTTGGGGCATCTCACCCAGTGGTCAGAGTAGTCATCATCCAGGTCGAGACATCGTGATGTCCTATAATCTTCTTTAGAGACCTTGAATCGCTGCTAGAATCTGGGGACTCTATCTGATATAAACTTTTAAATTATCAATTTAAATGCCATATTTCTCTAATCTCTGGAATATTTTAGGGCTACCTAGGTATCTCTGATTAGACAAACTGTGTTGCTAGTCACTTGTTTTAAGCTTGACTTTAAAAACATATACAGGAAACTAAGCAAGGCTTTAGTACAAAAGATGACTTAAAAAAAAAAAAAAACTTAAGCCGGGTAGTGGTGGCGCACGCCTTTAATCCCAGCACTCGGGAGACAGAGGCAGGTGGATCTCTGTGAGTTCAAGACCAGCCTGGTCTACAAGAGCTAGATCCAGGACAGGAACCAAAAGCTACGGAGAAACCCTGTCTTGAAAATCAAAAACAACAACAACAAAAACCCTTAATCCTAACAAAGTTAACAAAGACTAGCAGGTTAGACATACATTTTAAAACCTGAATAGACCTGGAGTAAGGAGATACATTTTTAAGCCTTTGGATTTTAATATTTTTAATGTTGTGACCTTCCAGTACATGATTTCCATTGTTATTTTACAACTGAAGTTTTGTTAATGTTCTGAATCTCACTTTAAACATCTGGTTCTAGGCTAGTCCTGTACAATATCCAAAGGATTGAGATTCATGGGCTTAGAAGCTGCTTCAAGCTTTTTACCAGATTACTTAGGTTGTTTTTCTATCACAGGAAATGGAACATTCCAGTTTCTCGTTGGTGCTCATGGTTGCAACCTTAACTTTAGCTTTCTATTTTAAGCTCAATATTAACAATTATAATACATTTTATAAGCACAAATGTCCTATAGCTAGCTCTATTTCATTGTAGCTGGTACTATTACCTGGCTCTGTCATTTAACCATTATTACCTGGGTAACTCTTAGATTACAACATTTAGCTAAGAGAGCCAGGTATATTTTCTAAAATTGGAATTATGCTAACTTTTGTTACTGGTTAACTTTTTAACTAGTTTTATTTTTTTCACATTAACTATGTTCAAATCTTTGACCATTCTGCTTTGTTTACCAAAAACTTTCTGTGTTTTTTTTTTCCCAGTTTCATAGCACTCAGAGGCGCAATTCTCTGCTCCCTCCCTCTTTTAAATGACCTGTCCTCCTAATAAGGAGACCTTGTGGCAGAGGGGGTGGGGAAAATGCTCCTGTCCTGGAAGGCTCCTTGACTGCTTGGCCAGTTGCACCCCAGGACTGGGTGTATATGAACACTCTCCTTGAGTCAAGCCACCCACCACTGCTGCTGCAAGTCGCCACCCCCAGGCATGTTACTGCCTTGGTTTTCTACACTGCCAACCACCATCATGGCTGTTCTGGTCTGTGGGCCTCTGCCCTCTGCTCCCAGACAGGATGCCTGCTGGTTTTGCCACCCACTGGGTCCCAGAAGCTGCCTCTGCTCACAGGCCATGGGTGGTGGAGGGGAGGCAAGCAGGCACTGCCACCGCCAAGCCCCACCTGAGTCACTACCTCCAAAGTAATCCCGGAGTCACAAGGGCACAAGGGCACAAAGCCCAGTTTGCAAGGAGATTGCCAGCACTGAGCTCCAGATCCCTCTGCCACACTGCACATCTCACAGTTCCAGGGAGGCAGCAGGGCTCATGGCTCCCAGGCAGTGTGTTCTGTGCTACCAGACCAGTCTCAGCAGTGGAGGGGCCATTGTCCCTGCTGCACTCCCTTCATCCTCCGCTCATGCTCTGTCCTGGTAGTGAGTGGAGAAAATAGGCTGTCCCATTGTCATTCAGCCAGAAACATACATACAGATAAACACAGGCATCACAAAAGACGAACAAATTTTTAAAAACAGGAAGAAATTGGTATGTTCAGAAGGGTGAGACCCCTCCATTACCCATTCCAAAAACAGTCCGGACCTGACACTCTCCTTCCTCAAGCAAACAAACTGCAGAGCATACCTTGTCTGGCTCTGGGCCGAAATGATTCAGAGAGATTCACCTCCCCAATGGGGTTCAGACCGTCCTCTCGAGCCCCCTGACAAAACTAGAAAAACTGATAGCATTCCATGTAGCTCACGACAGAAAGTCATCCTTTTAAGCTTCTGTGTCAATTTGCTGATGCCATAAGATATTTTAGATATTTTAGTTATGCAGATTAATTATCCTTTTTCTATTGAATTTTAATGTTTTTCTCCAAGGACAGTTTATAACTTATTTTCATGAACTGCAAAAACTGCCCATGCTTAGAGAAAAACAAAATAAAAGAAACTACCAAAACCCATAATAAGGAGAAATTAAAACAACTTTTATTGTTTCTCAGATAAGGATATATTTAGTTGTAGTGTATATTTTATGATTTTTTTTTAAATGATGCAAGTTGGTCTTGCTCAACTTCCTTAGCGATCAGGGAAATGCAAATCAAGACAACTTTAAAATACCATCTTACACCTGCCAGAATGGCTAAAATCAAAAACACCAATGATAACCTTTGCTGGAGAGGTTGTGGAGGAAGGGGTACACTCATCCATTGCTGGTGGGAATGCAAACTTGTGCAACCACTTTGGAAAGCTGTGTGGCAGTTTCTCAGGAAATTCGGGATCAACCTACCCCTGGACCCAGCAATGCCACTCTTGGGAATATACCCAAGAGATGCCCTATCATACAACAAAAGTATATGCTCAACTATGTTCATAGCAGCATTGTTTGTAATAGCCAGAACCTGGAAACAACCTAGATGCCCTTCAATGGAAGAATGGATGAAGAAAGTATGGAATATATACATATTAGAGTACTACTCAGCAGTAAAAAACAATGACTTCTTGAATTTTGCATGCAAATGGACGGAAATAGAAAATACTATCCTGAGTGAGATAAGCCAGACCCAAAAAGAGGAACATAGGATGTACTCACTCATATTTGGTTTCTAGCCAAAAATAAAGGACATTGAGCCTATAATTCATGGTCCTAGAGAAGCTAAATAAGAAGGTGAACCCAAAGAAAGACATATAGTCATCCTCCTGGAGATTAACTTTCATCGGGCGATGAAACAGACAGAGACAGAGACCCAAATTGGAATACCGGACTGAAATTCCAAGGTCCAAATCAGGAGCACCAGGAGAGAGAGCATGAGCAAGGAACTCAGGACCGCGTGGGGTGCACCCACCACTGAGACAATGGGGATGTTCTATAGGGAACTCACCAAGGCCAGCTGGCCTGGGTCTGAAAAAGCATGGGATAAAACCGGACTCACTGAACATAGCAGACAATGAGGACTGCTGAGAAATCAAGAACAATGACACTGGGTTTTGATCCTACTGCACTTACTGGCTTTGTAGGAGCCTAGGCAGTTTGGATGCTCACCTTACTAGAACTGGAAGGAGGTGGGAGGTCCTTGGACTTCCCACAAGGCAGGGAACCCTGATTACTTTTTGGGGTGTTGGGGGGGACTTGATTGGGGGTGGGGGAGAGATATAGGAGGCGGTGTTGGGGAAGAGGCAGAAATCTTTAATAAATAAATAAATTAAAAAATAAACTAATTTAAAAAAATGATGCAAGATCCCTGGCGGGCCCACAGAGCAGCTAGTCCCAGGCAGAGATGGCTGCCGGTCCCTGGAGCCGTGGCTGGTCCCGGGGCGGGCTGGTGCATGGCTGTTGGGCTGGTCCCAGTGAAGCAGGCGGGTGTGAGCAGGCAGCGGGTAGAAGACACATGAGCAGGTACATCGTATAGAATAGAATTGGGCATTTATTATTTAGGGGGTTGGAAAGAAAGAGAAGAGGAGACAGAAAAGGGAAGAGGGAGAGAGGGGCATGCACATGCCAAGAGGGAACAGTGAGAATCTAAGATGGCGAGAGGAGGGCAGGGGTCACATGGAGTGGGCATGGCTTGTCTCTTAAAGACTCAACCACTAAACTTCATGGCAGTTTAATTTCCTCATCATATAGTAAGGTATATAAGTTAAGAAAAAAGTTCAGAATAATCATTGTAAGTCAGTGAAATGGTTCTTTAAAATTGATTTTAGTAATGTAGTATAGTTTAGTTGCAATGTTGATATGCATTAAACATATTTCTCATATTTCAAATTTAGACTTTCCAAAACATAACTATTTGTTGTAAATATTTGCATAGAACAATATTGTACGGTAAGTTAATGATACCATTAAAGGTAATAAAAGAGATAAGCATGATTCTAGTAAGTTTCAGAGGGATTTCTGAGAGAGTCAATGTTGAGAAAGTTTTTACCGTATATTTAAAAATACTCATAAGAATGATTCTCAATTGTCAAGTTTTGTTTGGAATTGATATTAATTGATTTAGGCTTCTTGGATCTCCAGTTTTCCTTCTGCGACTGATGGTACCTATTAATGCACCAGACCTAGGACAGACATTTTTACAAATAGGTAACTGCTGAAAAACTGAAGCTTTATGTTTTGATAGTTAAAATATGAATTTTAGTCAAAGGTGAACAGATAATCTGCCGATTGGTGGAGTGATTACAGTGGCTTTAATGTGATGTGCCTGGGTGCATCATCCCAGACTCCTCTTAGAAAACTGGATATCTGAGTTCATCAGAATAACCAGAATAGTGGCATTTCAAAGTAGTTGCATCCTTTTCAGCAAGATGGAGAATGCACTAGACACAAGCCACCCTGGAACAGGAAATTACAATCTAAATTATACTTTTTGAAATAGAATCATATACTGAAAAGTGAGGTGGGTTAATTTTAAGGACATGAAATATTTAATCATCACTAACACACTTTTGGAAATTAATAATCAAAAATTCTCTTATGTGGGTAAGGATATCTTTCAGATTTTGTCTCCCTTATTGAAATGGTCCAGTAAAATTAGAGCAATGGAGTTATATAACGTCCACAAAATTCATTGCTTTTTCTTGCAGTGATTTTGCATATATTCATTATGGAAATTTTCATGGATTTTGTCATCATAAATCTAATAAAATAAACTTGTATCATTTCATGTTCTCAACACTAGAGTGGAGATTTTCTTTTACTATGTTTATCCTACTTAAAGTTAACCTAATTTACATCATCCTTCTTGGTCTTCTCATTTCCTTCTTTTTCTACATCTTTGGATAGCTTGTGACATTAGTATTTCTATATGGCTCAAATAACTGCCCCTTAAGTCTAGTAGATAATATGTTAACAGTAATTTCTTGGCTTGTACATATTTATAATCTGAGATAGGATTTAAAGATGTGACATTTTAATGTAGTTAGTCTGTTTTCCACTTTTAAGGCAGAGACAGTTGCCTTCCTTATCAAGAAAGAAACCAGTTTACTCCAATGAAAATTACCTCCATGTGATGTCTTCCTGAAAACAAAACTGTATTGATAAATGCTCATATATCAAAGGCAGTCAAAGTTGAAATATGGACAATCACTGACCATAGGATTAGTCTTCTAAAACTGTGATTTGCTAAGTTAATACATCAACGTATCTTAAGTAAAAGGCCTCTCCCTACTCCATTCATCAATGCCTTTGCTTTTGAGCATATGATATGGAAAGCTCAGTCTCCACTACAAGTGCCATGAGTTATCTCCTACCTATAAGGGATAAACAGCTTTCAGTTTCCAGAATTCCTTTTTGGGTTGATTCACTACAAAAAGTCCATTATCCCAGACTTTGTGTAGGACAGTAGAGGTATATTTAGTCCCTCCAACCCATTCTTCAAGCTTCATGGAATTTTCATTTATAGGACTTATGACAGTGTGTATATAACTATTGCTATTGACTTGTTTCACTTTTCTGACTATCACAAGCAATATGAGAACAAAATTTATGATCACCAAAGTATAAATAAATAAAAATGTGGAATAAATAGATAGGAAGTAAATGGAAACTTTTTTTCACAAATGGGTTGATTTAAAAAATTCCAAGGTAGTTGATGGAAAGGGAATGGATAGGAAGAGTAGTTCAATTTTGTGGAACACTGAGCACACAAAAAGGTAAAAGTAATTATTCCTATTTATATTTTGATTCATAAGAGTGCTAGTGATTATTATGAGTTCAGTTGGCTCATTTTTCTATTGCATTATTTTTGGATTATCCTATTTCTCTTTCTAAGACTCTGGTTCTCAACCTGTGGGTTATGATCCTTTGGCAAACCTCTATCTCCAATATTTACATTGTGATTTATAACAGCAGAAAAATTATAGTTATGAATATCAATAAAAGCAATTTATTTTGCTCATCACAACACTGTATTAATTGGTCAGAGAATTGGGAAGATTGAGAAACGATATTCTAAGCAACTCTTAGAAGCTTTATACCTATAAACATCCCCTGAAACAAATGAAGATCATGAACTCCCCATATATTTAATGGGAATATTATTATACTCAGTCTTGAGAAGATCTACAGTTGTGCTCTGCTGGAAAGCTGCAACACATCACTAGCCTCCCCTCTGTTTTAAAATATAGGTAGGTGTGAAGCAACACATAAATTGGATTAGGATAACTTTAATAGTCACTTTAGCTAATAACTTGAAAATATTTTTAAAGGTCTATTTAGTATATTTAAGTGGTTTGCTGCATGTATATTTGAAAATGTGTGTGTGTGTGTGTGTGTGTGTGTGTGTGTGTGTTGTGCCTGGTGTCTGTTGAAGTTAGAAGAGGACATTGGGTATTCTGGAGCTTGAGTGAGCAACCATGTGGGTGCTGGTACCTGAATTCAGATCCTGCAAGAATAACAAATACTCTTAGCTGCGGAATCATCTTTCCAGGCCCCGAGAACAAAACATGTATTCCTTATATCATTTATATTATCCTTCGTTAGCCTAGGAAAAGAATGGCTTTCAACACTGACAGTATAAAAGTATGGGTGTTAGTTTGGATATTTGTTTTGAGTTTAAGTTTTTGTTTTCTTATGGAAGAGGGAAATTTACAGGAGAGGAAGAAGTGTTTCTGAAATTACACAGTTAAAATGTGGTACGAACTTCTTGGGTTCATGGTAGTTCTTCACATAGAAGACGTATGGTTTTGGTTTTGGATTATAAGAGATCGTATACTAGAACCAAGTAGGATGTTATAATTCAAGGATACCTTTACAGACTGCAAAGTTAGTAAAGAGAGTAGAAAAAATAATGTGTATGTCACAGAGAACATTATTTAAAAGTTTTATAAATGTTCTTGATGAGTTATTGAAATATACTGATACATTTATCATTTTTTCAATTTTTTGAATCCCAGAGCAAACTGACTCTCCATTTTTCAGCAGTTACTGTATATTTCTTTTTATGTAATTAATAAATTTATTACACATACAATTTTGCTAGGAACTATGAAATTTCAAGCACAAAAAGAAATCCCACAACCTCTTGGTTTCTATAAACATATAATTTATCTTAAGGCTTTTTTATTTTCTGGTTAATATGGTTTGTCTTATAATCTAGAGTCTGGAAATGTTTAAAATTTCCAGTCCTATTTGAAAAACAAAACAAAACAAAAAAGTAAAAACATAAGCTTGGCTATTGAGTGGTTTTCTGTTGTGGAATTTTAGTTTAAGATGTTACAATCTTTTATGCTGTGGAATATATGTTTAGTGATCCAAAGATGTGTTGCATTATTTCAGGTCACATTTGTTTAACTCTGTAAAGCTGTGTTACTTTGCCTACCTAAAACACCTGATTGTTTGAATATGGAGTTGAACAGCCAACAGCTAGACAGGAGAAAGAATCAGCAGAGCTGCCAGACAGAGGGAATAAACAGGGGGAGAAATCCTGGCTCTGGAGAAGAAAAGAAGGAGCCAGAAAAGAAGAGAAGGAAACCAGGGTCTAGTCACGCAGCCACACAACCACCTGTTGAGTAATAATGACAGAAAGGTATACAGAATAATGTAAAAGCCCAGAAGCAAAAGGCAGATGGGATAATTTAAATTAAGAAAAGCTGGATAGAAATAAGTCAAACTAAGGCCGAGTATTCATTAGTAAAAGTAAATCTCTTCTGCGTGTATTTATTTGGGAGCTAGGTGGCAGGGCCCCAAAGCATAAACAAACAAGCAAAAAAACTACAGTTTTCCTGGTGTTGGTGCTGGAAACTCAATTCATGTCAAAATATATTACGTAGAAATAGTTTCCTTTCTCTCTTCCTTGCTTGGCCACTGCTGGTGTTTATGTACTTTTCAGAGTCAGAAGGAGACATTCTGGCAGCATGTAGTCTGCACAAACTCCGATGTTTTCCAAAGCACTTCTTACGTCAGAATAGTTTTGCTGCTCCTCATTTCTCATCACAGTCCAGTAAATAAACCTCAATCCTTGACAAGGCATCTTATTTTCAGATGAAAAGGTCTGATGAAAATTTTGCTCAGTAAAGGCAATACCTTACTGTAGTGTTGATAAAGGCAACTAAGACACACATTCTAGTGTCTCGGTAGAACACACAATCAAAGCCAAAAGTTTTGTAGATAAGCACACTTAAACTCCTAAATTCTGGGAAATAATATTTCAGTAGTCTCTCCTCCACTTCAATTGGCATGCATCTTACTGTTCTTACGTCTCATTGCTGAAATACTACTGAGTGCTGTCATTATTTCATAGCGACTTTAGTGACAACTGGCCTAAGATAGCCACTGTGCTTAGAGTTCTTTTAAACCTTTCAATAAACTTACTGTAAATCTTCATTTCTCGTGGATACCATTGTGTGTCCTTACTGAACACTCATTTGCTTTGAGGTGATGTGCTATCAATGCATGGGATAATATTGGTTATAGTACAATGGGGGTGATGAAGATGTAGGAAAGAAACCATAAACAGAGAAGCTTTTATATCCCTTTCCCATATGGTCAAGTCAGCATTAGAATATAAGATTCACCACTCCATTTTACTTAGAGACTACCGTGAATATTGGTGAATTCAGAATTCCACAGTAATACTCTCTCCTAAGCTGACCTGAGCACTGCTCCTGGAGGTTATGAAGTTTGATTCCTTTCTCTTCCTTCACTTCCCTATTCCTTATCATCTTCAGAGGGTGTCTCATCGTTTTTGAGGCCTGTGAAGGGATTTTTACTTCAGGAACTTCTAGACTAACTTTTCTTTTTACTTTTATGGTCTTGGGAGAAAAACATGGTTCCAGGTCAGTTGAATAGAAGATGTCTCCCAGCCAGCGATAGATGGTTAACCTTCTGTGTGATAGTTGTTAATACAATTAATAATTATAAAGCAGACTCAGCTGAACAAAATTCATGCAATGGTATGGTAAACCCCCTCAGCAGTAAAACATCAAGAACAGATGTTTTATGAAATAGATATTTGTATTCAGAGAGTGATTTTGAAGGGATAGACATTTTGAGACTCAGATTTATCTTTAAGCTTTGTGGCATTGATGTTACTAAGACAAATTCTGGTTATAAATGTGTGTTGTCTGTATCAGTTGCTTTTCTTGTTTCAACAAAATACCTGACAATAGGAACGCCAGGAAGGAAAGGTTTCTTTGCTTACGGGGTGTGGGTTCAATCCATTACAACAGAGAAGCTGTCGGGGCAGGACCTTCTGGTAACTCCTTATTGCTAACAGCCAGGAAGCAGAAAGAAATAAATTCCATTTCTTTTTATTTTTTTTTTTCAGTTTGGGACCCAGCCCAAAGAATGATCCTGTTCACATTTAGGGTGGGTTTTTCTTAAACAACATAATCTATGTAATCTCTCATAAGTATGCTCAGAGGCTAACTTTATCTAGATAGTTTCCCCTTGGAGATTATCTAATCAGTGATTGTCGATGCTCTCGATAGTCTTATTTTATGTTTTATTTTTATTACATAAATATTATGTTGACATTGTTCAAGCAATTACAATAAACTTTAAAATAAATACTACACCTCAACTTTCCAAATTCTCAAAGAACAAATTTCCCTACATATGAATTTGTGACTTACCAAAACAGATTTACACTATATCAGTACTTAGTTACCTATTTGTTGTTTGTTATTAGGTTTTCACTCTATAAGATATTTCCAATGTTATTTGTGATTTCAATCCTTAAAACACCGCTGATCTACTAAAAAATGTAACTAGAATTCTGTTACTGAGAAATTATATTTTTTTTATTTTCAGTCAAAACAAAGCTAAAAATTTTAATGCAGCTTTGCACCAATGTTTTCATGTAAATTTTAAATAACTTTCTAACATTCAATTTTCACTTTTATATCACGTTTTCATTGAATTCTACATTTTATGAATTTTACCATTATTTATATGTACAATTTATTCAGGTATATTTAAAACATGTATTTATTTCTTATTTTGGCATTACACCATTAAGATATTTTCACAGGAGATTTCCTACTTATTGAGGCCTGAAAGCCTCACCAATTCAGTAGGTTGTATTTGAGCTATGAATGCTGCATTTTTCCCAAACTGTGAAGCTGTGGTTAATAGAAAGTTCTGTAGTATCTGACTTTCTTAAAATTAACATTTGATTTTGCTTACAAAAGAGAAAATCGCAAGCAACAGTTTCTGGAACATGTTATATTCTTTATTTTCACCACCAAGAGTACTGAGACTGAACAGACTTAACTAATAGATTTTTTTTTACACACAAGCAATGGAATTTTATTCAGCTATAAAATTATAAAATTTACAAGAAAATAAGTGGAACTAGAAAATAAACTGACACATTCCAACCTCAGGAAGATATGGCCTGTCCATTCTCTCTCACATGGAGGTCTTGGCTTTGGACTTTTATATTTAATTTGGAGTGTTTGCATAAGTTGGAAAGCAAGAAAGGATTCTGGATAGAGGGAAAAAGAAAAGGCCTTGAGAGTGGTAGTGGATGAATATTAAAACACATATTATGTAAGAAAAGAGGGGAAGGAATGAAAACCAAAACTACAGATTGTGAAAAGGCTATACAGAATTAAGTTTTCTAAGTTTATTAAAATCCACATTAAAAATAAAAATGTTTAATTTAACACCCTGCATGAGCCCAGAGCTCAAAGTTTATTCAATGAAAGTCCAAGTACCAGGTGTGGGGTATCTCCCTATGAGCTATTGATCACGAAGATCTTAGAGGCTCCCAAAACAAAATAGGTTCTTGTCATTGCTCATGGTTGCCTACCAGAACTGCTGCTGAGCACATCACAAACTGAAGCTGAATTACACAAAATAATAAAGTGTGCAAATTTCTTCACAGATAGCCAACCTTCATGGTCCTGGGAAACAGTCTAGAAATGACTGAGGAAGAAAGGCATGCGCAGTCTTATCTGGCTGTGAACTCTATGAACTACAATAACAACCTGCTAGGTGACATTTGCTCACTAATGCAGTATAAGCATTTCTGTTTTAGGAGTAACTAACTGCTTTCTGATTGGATTTGTGCTCCACTCTACAAGAGGGAACCTGGTATAAATAAACTTGGTCAAGAGTCCTTGGCTAGAGAGTTCACAGGCCCTAGGGCCAAAGACGCTACTATTGCAGTGCTATGAGAACGTGGTATCAAACTACCTTCTAAAGAGTCACATTTGTACCTGTAGATCAGTGCTATTCTCGGTCTTCATTGGGGAAGCTTGTTTTCTAAGGTGTGTGTGTGGGCGGCAGTTAATGTAGAGACTAAAAACTTGACGTGCTAAAAGTAAGAACTATTGAGTGCTCATCTCTAAACAAGACATCTATATCACCCTCTCAAAGAGGACGGAATATTGTGGAAGAGGCTACAGAGAAACAGTAAGAGCCAGAAGATGAAGAAGAGTTACCTGACTAAAAAAATTGGACATATTACCACGTCATCATGCATGGGTGAGGGGTTTATGAGCCTTACCCCTCACTGAAGAACTATGGGCCACTCATCATTGCTGAAAAAGGGGTGTCATTCTCTTCAATGATGTTGCCATTGTTAAGTTGCTCAAGACCTAACAAGACCCCACTATACTTTCAAGATGTCAAATTTAAATTAATAACTCATATGCTCATTCAAAAGGGCATGGACTTGGCACAGAGGCTTCATGGCAAGAAGAAGAGGTTCAATGGGTGAGTGGTAGAAAGGGTAACAAGGGATACAAATACATTAGTTATATACATGTATCACATCGCCAAAGAATAAAAAAAAGAGAATAAAAAGTGGACATCCTAAACAAAGAAATTCCAGTGTACTTAGTAAAATTAAGCTACATTTGTTAGAAAAATATTCAATCTCCAAACTATAAAAATCTAACAATAATATATGAATATATATGACAGGTTGTTGTGTTTGACCAAGCAGAAAAACTATTATTAAAGTTGCTTATAAAAAATAAAGTGGCCTATTTATGTTATGTTGTTTTTGTCTGTCATGGATAGCAGTAATAAACCCATATCAAACTAAACAAAGGAGGTAGTTATGAGCTCATATTGGTAGGAAGTGCAAGACTTATTAAGTTCTGACTTAATTGCATCAGGATTTTGGTTCCATTTCTCTGAAACTTTGGTAATACCTATGTCAATAAAAATTGACAATGTTTCTGAGGAGGAAACAAGGAAGTCTGAAAACCAAGAGTGGGAAAGCCCAGTCGATTCTGTGATGCCACACACACTGACTTATCAAAACCGTGCACTGTCTTCATTTTCAAAGGAAATGTTTTTTATATGTTAACATGGGCAGGAGTCATTCATCAAAACATAAGACCTTCATTATATGTATGGATTTTCCATGGTATCTAACCCAGGCCTGGTAAAACTGTGAACACCACACAAATAGAAGACTAAAATTTTCATCATGCAAGGTACATCTATAATTAATCCTCCATGTCTCTTTGTTTCTCTGTCTCTTTCTCTTCTCTTTATCTGTCCCTGTCTCTGTTTGTCTGTTTATCTGTTTGCCTGTCTGTCTTTCTTCCTAGTCTAGATTTTGTTCCTACCATCTAACCTGCATTTGAGAGTCTTTGAAAGTTGAGAAGCCTTATAGGACCTCACAATTTTATAACAGCATTTTAATAATAGGGAAAGAGGTCTCGGGAGGTGTGGAAAACAAAAGCCTAAGGAAAGATCTGAGAGAAACCCCAGCATTTCCACTAAACACTTCAAACTTACCCACTTCAGTCTCTGCAGGCAGAAATCACATTCCAAAGGAAAATGTTTTACAATTGTAATTACACATAATAGGAGGAATGTATTTTGCCTTCATTCTGCTCCCATGGTGAATCAATTTAATTTTTAAATACAAGAGACATAATTGATTTTAGCCCTAGATTAGTGCTGAAAATGATCTATATGTGTTCTCACTAATGGAACAAGAGAATTGGCACTCCTTGGAGACTTAGCCAAACCTGTTCATGCAACAATTACTAGAACCTGACAGGTTAGTGTGTGAGGAGGGAAATGAGGGAGGGAAACACCCCACTGTTACCAGTTGAGGAAAATAATTAATACTATGCTCTTCCAAGTTAATTATGGATTAGGCACAAATATATCATCGTCTTAGACGCCACAATCTGATGCAGCTGCCTCAAGAAGCCTGTACAACAGAAAATGAATCTGTGAATTTCCAGGCAATCATGAGCCTAGATGGGCCTCACATAGGGGATGGATTAGGGGCAGACTTATTTTCTCTGGGAATGGCATACCCCTTTCTTATCTGGCAATGGGTCCTCCATCTGTTTTACCAGGCATCCATGTAGCTTATGGGCAAATGGAACAGCAGTAGCTCAAGGCAAAGCTACGAAATAGGTATTTTATACTTTGTCATTTCATCATCAAAACCAGCCCTCCAGCACAACTTCAGAATTCAATTCTTACTCTTACTGAGTTGTGGGCTAATCCTCCCTAAAGCGGGATTAGTAGTGGAGATCTTAGCTTCTAAGACTGTAATTCACAGGTGTATTTGCATTTTAATCAATGATTCTAAGGAGACAGATTTGGCAAAGGCCCATCACAAGCACGGTAGTGCAGAGACCAAGGATCCAATCCGTACCTCTCTATTGACAGCTCAGTAATTTTTAAGTTGTAAAATAGGATTGTGGACACTGTATGAAATTATTGTGATAATTAAGAAAATAATAGGATATATTGTAATGTCTCTAGCATGGTACACAATATTTGTTAGCATATATCACTGTGTGTGTAGGGGGAGGGGGTAATTCCTCAAGTCCTAAAATGGGAGGTGGTGCAGTCAGGATGCTGTGATCATCAAGGACCACTGAATCTAGGAGGGATTCAGTTCCTCTATAAAAATTCAGGTTAATTTGTAAGCTTCCCAAATTTCATTTCTGCAAAGTAATAGTGCTGTCTATAGGAGAGGAGCACACAAGAGCACACAAGACTCAACCCTTTCAATCATGAATCAAAGATCCTTAAACATGACTAGCTCTAGAATACAAATTGGGTTGTTCAGTACATTACAATTGGCAGGTAAAAACAGTGAGTGAGATGAACCAATGCGCTTTTTCTGTAGGAACATAGAACAAGGAAAATATTTAAGTGTAGCAAATTTTCTTAGTTTCTTCTGGCCAGAAAAGTCATGTCTCTTGTGGTACTATATGACAGGTCCAGGCTCCTCACAGACAGATGGATAATGTGGAATGAAATCTCACAGTCAACTGGCCTCGTGTGCTGCCACTTCTGGTGTCTCAACATGCATAAGACTTTCCATCTTTCAAAGCATGATATCTAGCAAACGTTTTGAGAAATGAAAAGATAACATATTTTTGTCTGTGTGTATATCTGAGCTTGCCCGTTTGTGACTGTGTAGGTGTGTGTTTGTGTCTGTGCCTGGTGTTTATGAAGTTGTCTGAATTTCAAAAGAGATTATCATTAAGAATCATATGGCTTGCCTTTAGTAATATTGAGCATGATATACATGGAAAATTCATGTGGTGTAAAAGATATACTGTTAGGTAGTTAGGTAACTAGCTAATCTACCTAATAAGTTGTGTGATGTACCTTTAATATTCAAATTACACAATCAAATACACTAAGAAAATTTCAAATGACAAATGGCGTTCAAGAATTTTGCTCTACCATTAGGGAAACTTGAAGTCCATAGTAAACAAACAAACAAACAAGGAAGCAAACAAATGAGCCAAAACTATTGTTCCTATTTAATTCACATAAGCAGATTCCTTCAGTATATAATGATTATACCAAAGGATCATTAATTTTATTTTCTTATATATAAATATTTCCCCCAAAGTTAAGGTGATCTAAATGCTTGAAAATTCTAAAACTAAGTTATGAATATGATTATTAACCTGTTTTTGGGTAGAGAGAAACAATGACCACTAACCTCTCATGAATTAGAAACAATAAACTTGCCAATGAACCTGAATTTTTCATCTTTCTGAACCAGACAAATGAATCACAAACCTGAATTATTGGTCAGTGTTATATCCTTAAGAGCTTAGACTTGAAATGAAATAGATATTATTTACGAATAAATCAACATTTTTCATGTTAATGAAGGGAAAATTGAAATCCTGGCTAAGTCAACTGCATACTTACTTGCCAGAAGTGCAATACAAACTCTTAGATCTATAAGTTCATCACTAAAATAAACTTAATTAAGTAGTATAGATGAATATATTAGAGATTATTAAGTTTGCATTAAAGAAAACAAATCCTTAATCCCCGAGAGAACTAAACATTGACTTCATTCACATCTTGGGTCATTTACGTTGTCTAGATTTTTCCTCTGAATTGAGACATGCCTTCCTTGATGAAGGAAAGAGACCCACAAAACAGGAAACTAATGAAATGTACAAGGCCCGGGAAGCTCTGAAACTTCCAGGATTCAGAAGCTCCCTCACAGGGTTAGGAATGCAGAAAGCAATTGTTAGCAGGAGAAACTTCTCTGCAGCAACTTTGGCCGACAGCTCTAGCATGCCGCTTTGTAAGCTGTTACCCATGCAGAGTTGGACTTTTTGGTGATGTAGTTCCTTCTGAGACACCATATTTATGAAGGCAACCTATCATCCATGCTCTCCTAAACCACAGCAAACGTATTGTCTCACCAAGCAAGACTTACTTAGATGGAATAGTTTCTTTTGTGTTTAACTGGTGCCCTATCTTACACAAATAGATGTTTGCCCATGTCTTCCCAGGGAAAGTTATATAATATTATTGATGCCTTAACAGGGACAATGGTACCAAAAAATTATTTGGGGAACTAAAGTTACTCTGGGATGAAAGATAAGACATGCAATGAGGACTCATCCATCTGAGGGTAGAGTGTTCTTGATATGGCAACCATTCCTCATGGTATCTGAAGCTGTGCTTCTCTGCTGAAGTGCCAGTGGCATGGTACCTGCAATATATGCAAATGATATCTGAGTTTGAAACATCCTTGGGAGTAATCCCAGTGTAGTATCTTTCCTTACATGTCCAACCTTTTGTCATTGTAATCTGATGTAATTTATAAAATTCATGCTTGAGAACCACATAATCAATCTACAAAATGATAAAAAAGTCACATAACAAATCTGATAATGTTTTACATACTTTTATAATTTTGTATAGGGTTACATCAATAGGTATCCTCTGCCATATGTAGCCTATGTATAGGCCATGGGTTAGAGTTGAACATACCTTAGAGTCTTCATATTAGAGGGTGGCATACTTCCTTGATGATAGGGTTAGCTATAGGAATACAATGATGCCTCCCAAATGACTGATGGACGAGGCAATGTGTTTCAGTCTCTGAAAGTATGTGGAGGATATATTTTTAAGAAGGCTGTGGTTGTGTGGACTTTGCTTTGGGTGACAGGAACCTTCCTCGGTCTCTAGACTCAGAAGCCAGTAAGAAGAATTGAATATGAGACAGAGGGAGAGAGAGAGAAATAGAGAGAGAGAGAGAGGGACAGAGAAAGAGAGAGAGAGAGAGAGAGAGAGAGAGAGAGAGAGAGAGAGAGAGAGAGAGAGAGAGAAAAAAAGAGAGAGAGAATAAATAAGAGAGATAGAAGTCATAGAAGATACCTCTAGGACCAATCCATGATTTAGCATGAAAATGAAGTGGACTTAATAATAGCATTGTAGAAGGGACGATGATAATCAGGTACTATTCAGCATCTGAACTTGAAATAAGAAGGATTTATTGTTATTTTTCTTAAAACAGGGAATGATAGTAAATTAGAAGCTGAGATTCTCCTCAAATAACACTGACTTTTCCAGCACTGAGTAGTTAACTAGGTTTCCAGTACCAGGCATAGCTTCCTTCTTGTTGAGGGGGTCTTAAGGCAAATTAGAGAACAGTTGGTAACTGCCAAGGTATGTGCTCCACTATTGCATCCTTATGGTTATTGAGCCATGATAGGCATTGATATGTATGGATCATAGGCATCATAGCTCAGTAGAACTGTTGCTTGCCTCTCTCCTTTGGAAGCTTGCATGGTGCCTTCTGGTACTACGAAAGCTAGTCCTGGAGGATGGGTATTCAGGTCAGTTCCAGCTCAGGTCTGGACTCTGTTTCTGAAGTGTGTGGTATCTTTAGCAATAGGGACTTACCTTTCACCTCTGAGGGTTAACCATATGAATACACACACACACACACACACATACACACACACACAAACACATATGTATTCAATGATAATTAGTGACAAAGGAGGGCAAGAATTTGAAGGAGAGTGGGGAGGGGTATATGAGAGGGTGTTGGGGGTGAATAAGGGAGATATGTGAAAATTATCTCAAAAAACAAACTATATATGCTTCCAATAACAAAATGGTTGCTTCATTAAAAGCAAAATGAAAGCAAACAAAGAACTCACAAAGAATAAAATAACTCCTTACAATCTGGCTTCTGTGAAATAGGTATAAATGGAATCAATCTGAGAACCCTGAAAACAAAAACATTTATTAGTATGACTACACTTTCCTCCTTGAGACAAAGGCTGCATAATGTAAGACACGTGAAAGACATCAGCACTTAAGAGACTGGGTAACACAAGCCATTAGGGAGATTTGATTATTGCCAGCTGAGTTCTCCATGAATGCCACAATCTGGAGGACAGGAGAGGAGAGATAGGCTTTACTAAGGAAGCTGTTCTGAGTGTTTAGTAACTCACTTCATTAGATCAGATAGTCCTCAGGAAGGGGACATTCAGGTCAGTACCAGGTCAGGTCTGGGCTCTTTTTTTTTGTTCTCATCTTTCTTGTCATCCAGATTCATGAGCAACACAGCTGGAAATATTTCAACATCTCTAATGACATATTCATAGGAGAATTAAGAATGAGGATGACAGGCTAGCGAGATAGCTCAGTGATTAAGAATTTTACCTGCTCTTCTAAGGAGCCGGGTTCCATTCCCAGCATCCATATGCTGCCTCCCAATCGCCTGTACTCCAGGTCCAGAGGATCCAACACCCTTTTCTGGCCTTCAAGGACACTGTAGGCATACGGCACGCTCACATACTTGCAAAATACATATAATCATATGTATTTTATTATATGTTTGTAAATTTAAATATACATAAAATTAAAAATAATGTCTTTAAAAGTAAAAAAAAATGAATGTGGTTGATTCTGTAAGGATCACTGAAGTGGTAGGGAGCATTAGTGCTTTTGGTGAGCCCTGTGCCATGTGATACTAATGAATGGGAAGAGAATCTAGAAGATCTGAATGATTTAGCATGGCTCTTAAATCAGATTTATGAGATACAAAAATAAAATAAATAAATGAACAAACTTATGGGCCATGTAGGAAGGAATTAGATGAAAGGAACTCATTGGATTCTTCAAAGAAAATTTAGCAAGATTTGTGGCAAGCTGTAGTTCCTAATGAAGGAAGTTTAGCAGACAAAATGCTGTGCTGTTGTACTTTTAAAGGCTCTAAAACCAATGCCACAGTCCACAGAAAGTATAAGTGCTAGAACAACGCAAGTGAGAAGATTAAACTTTTCCTGGAGGAGGGCAACTATTGCTCCAACATACGCTGTGTAGACATCTCTCTTGCATCAATGAGTACAGGGCATGAAGACTTTTCAAATAGCCACAGACCTTCTCAGAAGCAAGATATCAGTTGCCTATCAGGCGAGGCAGAGGTTTTGTTTGTCAGACCAGGGGATTGGCTCTCATGGCATATATGGTGGGCAGTCCTCACCATCAGAGTGAAGAGATGCTTGATGACCCATGGAGAAAGCAGTATCCCTGAGTAAGAAGGCAGGATGGATCATGACTGAACTTTAGGGGCCTAGGAGAGAGAAGTATCTTCTACCTGTCATACTATACTGAGCACTGTTCTTTGAATAAAGACGAGGTCAGTGTGAAGAGATCTATTGTTGACATTTCTTTTTTAGACTTAAAAAGTCAATTGATACTTTCTAGGTGTCAATTATCAGTAGGCCTCCTAACACAATGTCTACTTTCTATAAGGCATTTCATTATTGAGTAGGAGAGATGGCTCAGTACTTAAGAGCATGTGCTGAGGACCCAAGTTCTATTCTCAATACCCCATATTAAGTGTTTCACAATCACCTGTAATGCCCAAACCAAGGGAACATAACCATTCTTGCTTCAGCAGGTACCATAACCCCTTCCTCATCCCACACTTATACATAATTAAAAATAATAAAAAGTGTTTAGAATTCTTCATTTTACATAACAAATGGGAATTCCTGAAAGTGAATAAAAAAATTCAGACGCTTTTTACCATGTGTGACTCATGGAGCATCATAAAAGAGTGGGCAGAAATAAATAAAAGCTGGAGGAACGAATGGGCTGTTGTGTAACTGTTCCCTCCTAATTGAAACATTCCCTGCTGGAATAAAGAAGAAGGGCTAAGATTCATGGAATGAAAGTTACGAGGCTCATGAAGCTCAAAAAGTCTCCAAATTCACAGTTTCTTCCACAAGTTTATAAAAGCAATTGCCAATAGGGGGAAGAGGAAGCTTAGCAGTGTTGACATCTGCAAGGCAGGCAGAGAGCTCCAGCAGGGATGGAGCTTCCTGAGTTTTCTCCCATGCTGGGGTGGGCTCTCTGGTGATATAGCTGCTTTTCAGTCACTCATGCTATTAAAGTCATTTGCAACCTGGGCTCCTGTAAGTAGCCACAAGAATCTCACTGATTCCTTAGGCAAGACTTGGGTAGAATTGTTTCCTTGTTCCTTAATCAGTGCTCTGTCTCAGGTGGATAAATGCTTGTTCACATTTCATCAAGAAAAGTCACATAACATCTGAGTAACTAAGTAAAACAGGATGACTTTTTCAAAATGTGATTTGACTAGTCAAGACAAAAGTAATTCAATAAAAGAATATTGAATTCTGGGTAACAAAAAAGAAAATCTTCCCTATTTTTGCATTAGTCCTGTTAACATCGCCCCCACAATCCCTGCCTTGGCATTAGCTTCCTGGATGAGAGTATTTTAAGCTCTTGGATAGTGGCTAAAATCTCATAGAACGCAGTGGTAGTTCTTTTTTTTCTCCATCTTCTATTTAGAATTTCAGATTCTTGGCAAAAGAAGAGATAGTAGTGGTTTGGATGAGACTGTAGGGTCATGTGTTTGAATACATGATCCCTAGTTGATGTTTAGGAGGGATTAGGAGGTGTGGTCTTGTTGAAGGAAGTGTGTCACTGGTGGTGGGGTTTTGAGGTTTCAACAGGCCATGCTATTCCCAGTTTGCTTTTTTAGCCTCATATTTGTGTCTCTAGATGTAGGCTCTCAGTTACGGCTCCAGTGCCACACCTACCTGCTTGCTGCCATGCTTCCCACCATGGTGGTCATGGACTCTACCCTTTGCCACCATGAAACCCAAATTAAACATCTTCTTTCATAAGTTGCCTTAGTTACAGCTATAGAAAAGTAACTAGACAGCACTCTACCACTCTTAAGATCAAGTCATATGGATAATAAGAAATCAGTGCATAGTAGCTGAAGCAAAGCTTTATGTCTATGTAGGATCTTGTGTGAATAAAGGCAGACATTGCACTAGGATTGGTCCAAAGACAAAAGATAGAGTATTGGTTTCATTCACATCAGAATTAGTACATTGATTATTTTACATCCTAATGAGGATACCTTTGTCCTAGTTTTGGGGCTTAGGGTTTGCTATAAATTATATGTTCAGATGAAACACAAAATGATTTACTTATATTACAGGCAAGGAAATTCAAGCACAGGATGGTTAAACAAGTAGGCTAGAGTCACTCAACTAGAGATCTTCAGTTCAAGAGTTTTATTATCTGTGGTTCTAGTGCAATGACAATGCAGATACTGAAAAGCCCTTCTAAGAAACTCTTAACCAAGACCTCTGACTCAGTGTCTATTCTGTAGCAGCATCTCAGTAGTGACTGAGACATTCTAATTAGATTAATTCAGAAGGAGTTTAATAAGGGTGCATTTAATGGCATATAAATAGTAAGCAAAGAATTATGGTGAAGATAACACACACCCCAAGGTTAGTCAGTCACTTCTCTCACAAAGAGGATTACAAGAGAAGATATAAATGCTGAGACACAGACAAAGATGCCCTTAGAGAACCCTGTCCATTTGACAACCGTCACCCCATCTGGAATCTATTAGTGAATAAATCCAGATCTCTCATTGTCCTCTCCATTGGACAAATACAGAGGACGTGATGGAGCAGATTTTATTTGTGGAATAAATAAGGTTGCCAGAGACAGATTTGAAATCATGAACAGACAGTTATCAGGGAACTTGTCACAAAAAATAAGTAAAATCTAGAATCGTGCTTTCTTATTTGAGGTCCCTGGAGAGAGGACAATCTATAAAATAGAATAAATTTTGGCTAACTAAAACACAAGAATATCTACAGTTATAAAAGAAACTATTCTCTGAAAATTCAGTTTAATCTTACTTTACTTTTTCTTGTATTTGTATTTAGTGTGAGTGTTGGGGGTGCATATAGCGTGGCAGGCTTGTGGAAGTCAGAGGAGAAGTTACAGGAGTCAGTTATCTCCTTCCTGTGTTTGTCCCAGGGATAGAGCTCTGTCCTCAGGCTTGGTGACCACTACCTTCATCCTCAGAGCCCTTCCACTGACCCCAGGCTTACGTCTCAGAAATGGGATGCCAGGAAGAGCAAACTCACAGCGAACCCCGGGTATTAACTGGAAAGTAGACCTAAGGAAGAATGGGGCAGGGAAATAATGGCGGCGTATTTGGCATAGTGGATTGCGCTGCTCAGTCTGATCAGAAGGGTCCCAGGCGGCAAGTGATGTGTTTCAAATCCACGCTGACGGTCATAGCATTCTTAAGAAGTGGAAAATGTCAATTAGAACTTTTAATTATATCTTCTAGAATATTTTTTAACTTAACCCTTTGTTCAATCTAGACCCAAAATCAGTCTTACTGGGTCACATGTTAATTAATATTATTTTCTATATCATGAGACAGGGCATCTTCCACTGACCCACTCTATAGCACATGACTTCTCTCTCTATTCCCTGTCTACTATACAAATGGGGTCCTCAGAATGACTCAGAAAGACTGGTACGGGATGGCTACTGAGTTGATAGAAAGTTCAGTAGGTGATCATATAAATAACTCCAAAAAATTGGAAATAGTATATCTCCCTCTGTATGAAGAAAGGAGAAAGAGATAGGAGCAAGCCTTCTCATTTGAATATGTGTCTTTGGCACATATATTTTCACTGAAAAAAATATGCTTAGAGACAGGAAGATTGTTCAGTGATTAAGAATACCTGTTGTGAAAGCAAGAGGATCTAGGTTCAAATCCCCTGCATCAACACAAATGTCAGCCAGGGCGTACATGCTTAAAACATCAGTGTGTGTGTGTAAGGGGCGGGGAGTCTGGTGATCCTTGGAACTTGCTAGTTAGCTGGAAGGGCTGAAATGGCAAGTTTCAGTGTTTGTTCAGTGAGAGACTGTATAGCACTCGGGAGGCAGAGGCAGGCAGATTTCTGTGAGTTTGAGGCCAGCATATTCTACAAGAGCTGGTTCCAGGACAGTTCCCAAAGCTACAGAGAAACCTTGTCTCGAAAAACCAAAAATCAGTCAATCAAACAAACAAAAAAGAGCGATAGAAAGATTCCCAATATCCCCTGTTTGCCTCCATACGAGTGTGGGTGCTTGCACCTGCACACAATTACGCCTCTGAGGAGGTCGGTTAGAAAAAAAGGGGTGATGGAGAGAGTGAGGAACTGAGACGAGTAGGAACCGGGCAGAGGGAGGCAATGGCTTTGTTTTGCAGTGGTAAGTTCTCACTTAGAGTTAGCAAGCTTCAGTATGGTAGGATGCCGTCCCCTCATTTAGTTTCGCCCCTGCAGAGTTCATCATGTAGGCGGTATTCCCTCCAGCTCACAAAACAGTGATTTTTAGAATGTACCAGGAAAGCCAGGTGTTGAGCAGGGTGAGGCCACACTCTAAAGCTCCTGATGTTGTCTCTTTAACGGCAGAAAGGAAAAATTTGTACGTCAAGCTAAGAGGAACACACTACACTAAGTAGCCAATAGAGGGCAACTTACCATTAGAAGACGATCAGCCAGTTTACATACTATGCCCCAATAATTACAAAGTGATTTCATCTTATCATTAGAAGAACCTCTTATCTTTACAGAAACCAGAGCTGTTTTTGTCTGAAACGTTAATTTCACTGTGAGGTTTTCCAGCCAGCTAAGAAATCTAAGTAACCATGAATTTGTGTTCTGACTCTGGCCTCTGCACAGGCAATTATATGAACTAGTAGTTTCAAATGGCCTCAGTTGCTTCCTAGAATCCTTTCTCGTGTCTCAAGGTTTTCATAAAACATTGTTTTAAAACAATGCTTTTCATTACTATCACTTCAGAGGGGCAGTGGACACAAAGTCCCACTCTTAACCAAGAAGCTATCTGCAGCCTATACCTGCTGGGGAGGGGAAAGATTAGTTTTCTACGATAGGTTTCACGGAGTCAATCAGCCACACTCCATGTCCCGGTATAGTGATCAAAACAGACTGACTCTGACTCCAAGCGTTGTTGTTGTTGCTGTTGTTTGTTTTTTGAGACAGAGTTTCTCTGTAGCTTTGGGGCCTGGCCTTGAACTCACAGAGATCCATCTGCCTCCCAATTGCTGGGATTAAACATGCGCCACCACTGCCTGGCAGACTCCAAACTTTGACTTTTTTTTTTTTTTTTTTTTTCTGAGAGAGAAAGAACGTGAAGTTGGGTGGGTAGTGAGGTGTTGTGGGCTACAATAGCTGTTTTACTTTCTACCTGTGCACACTGCAGAGGAGAGAGGGGTCTTTGGTTTCCTCTATGGTTTGTTTGTCTTTCCTTGCATTCATTTTTGGGTTAGGATGAGGTATCTTGTGTAGAGAGCTGTGAGGCACCCATGTTAGCAGTTGGTTAGGAGATCCAGAATCTGGAGTCAATATGAAACATGCTGAGTCAGAATTCTCATGATCCTGGGGCAGAAAGGATGCTTCCTGCACCTAAAGACTACTCTACCAGGAGTTGGGAGGGTATTCTCTCATACTTGGTATGAGCAGGGCAGCGTTAGCCATTGTTGTTAGTACCAACGCATCTTTGTATTTAGCTTCCACCCTAGACCTTGATTTACCAGTCACCAAAATTAAGGCTTTTCCCAGAATGTCAATATCTGCATTATTTCAGAAGACAAGTTTTCTTAGAAAAATAGAAAATTGTTATAGAAGCTATTGACTATCTCTCTCTATATAAATATATAACATAAAATATAAATACATAGCTAATTTAAATATTTTATTTTAAATATATATTTTATGTATTATTTAATATATATATAATTTTTCAGAAGAGATAATTCAGGTAGAACTACCTTTAGCTATTAAGATTGTGACACCACTTCTCCTATAATTTTCTATAGTCAAAGGCAAACGAGATGTGATGAGATCAGCTTTGACTGCTGTCTTCCACACTAGGGATTGGATCGTGGGCCTTGACATTCCTGGCAAGTGCTCTGTCACTGAGCAACATTCCCAGACCAATAATCAACTTCTTCTGCCAAAGACAGAGCCACTCCTCTGAGACTTACTACCATTTTCGTCAAAAGTGGGGCCTTTTCTACCAAGATTACCTCCCACTAGTTTTAATTCAGTGACTTCTTTTTGTTTTCTCTTGGTGAGGATAAAACACTTTTAAAAATGATTAAGATAATATTGATTTTACTTATCTCACATATAGAGTCTTATCAAAACTTCCAGAGCCAGTAGCTTTCTTAACACACACACACGTGGGGGGAGGGAAAGAGAGGGAGGGAGAGTAAAGGAAGGAGGGAGAGAGTGATGGAGAGAGAGAGAGAGAGAGAGGGGCAAGCATGCCAACTGTCTCTCTTTAGGTTCTTTCTTTCTTTCTTTCTTTCTTTCTTTCTTTCTTTCTTTCTTTCTTTCTTTCTTTCTTCCTTCCTTCCTTCCTTCCTTCCTTCCTTCCTTCCTTCCTTCCTTCCTTCCTTCCTTTCTTTTTTTTGTGCTGTGATAAACATTATGATCAAAAGCACCTTGCAGAAAATGGTTTGCTAAGCTTACATTTCTAGGTAACCATCACCATCACTGAGGGAATTCAGGGCAGAACCTCAAGACTGGACCATGAAAGTACACGTAAAACCTAGTGGAATAATCTTCCTCTGGAAGGATGCTGCTTACTGGTTTGTTCTTCAGAGCTTGGTCATCCTGCTTTCTTACACAACTAAGAACCAGTGTTCCTATACAACCAAGCTACCCAATGATGTTATCTCCCACAGTGAGCTGCACCTTCACATTGTTCATTAATGAAGAACATTGTTCACAGACCAAACTGATGAAGGAATTGTCTAAATTGAGATTCCCTCTTCCCACACAACCATAATTTGTATCAAATGGACATTAAAATTAGCCAGCATACCTACCTCAGAAGGTATAAGAATATAGCAGAAACAGAGGCCCACATGCTGTATATGTAAATATTTTAAAAGTTTGAGTTAAATGTCTAATTAAATAAACTTTTTTTTTTATCATTCTATACCTTTAAAAATATGTTTTTATAATGGTCAGAATTACCAACTTTGGATTTCAAGTTCTTTGTTTGCTTATTTACTCTTTGCCTTTTTAAAATTAAACTGACACATAAACAGAAAATTGTATATACTAATAGGGTCATAAGATGTTTAAATACACGTGGAAATCATTTAATGTTTAAGTAAGGCTTAACATACCTATATTTTCAAACATTAATAATTTATTTACGATGAAAACTGACAAAAATTTTTGTTTGTGTTTCGAAATGAACGTAACCTTGTGTTGATTGTTTCCATAAATCCTGCTGTAAGCAGCGATGTCGTGAAATCGACACCTGAACTTCATGCCGCATATAACTGGAACTCAGTGCTTACTGAGCAACCTTTCTCAGATTTCCCTCTTCCTCAACACTGGTTCTGCTCTCTGTGTCTATGGGACCAGAATTTTCAGTTCCACATATGAATGAGGCCAGTGGTACTTGTGTGTCTTGCCTTGCTTACTTCACTGCCCTTAATGACCTCTAGTTCTCTCTGTGTTGCCCAAAATGATAGGATTCCATTCTTTGTAATGACTAAGTAACATTCTGGTAATATTCTGCATTTGCTTTCTCGCTCATGAGCTCATGAGCACTTGGGCTGTATCTATTTCTTGGATAAATAGTTCTATGATAGAGTTATTTACTTCCTTTAAATTTCACTAGGGAATAATAACACTGGCCAGGGCACAACTGTCTTTTCTTCCTCCCTTTCCTCCTCTTGAGCCCCTTTCCAGCCCCAATCCTGAACTTCTAGAAAGAAGCTGTGTCCGTGCATTCAGACAATCAAGAATGCACGCCAAGTTTCTTATACAGGATGATTTCTTGGTCACCAATTAGGCCTCAGAGTATATACTTTAATTCCAAGCATGATTTCAGAAGAAGCTAGAAACAAGTCCAGCACAGGCCCTGAAGTACACTGAGGATATTCAAAGTCTCCAGATTGAAAGAGCAGTCTGACATAATGTGTGTTGGCCCCTGACTTCCAGTGATCCTGTACTCAAAGACAATTCATTTAATGGCAGAGTCGGAGGAAGGCCATAGTCTGCTGTTTGAAGAACAGGGTCTAAGAGCAACCTTCTGTTTTTGAGGACTTAAGGCAGGTAAATAGACTGCATATTATTTGAAAATCCCAATTAGAAGTATGAAAAGTCTTAGACCCTCAAAAACAAAAGTAGGCAGGCTTATTCTGTGATCTGCGAATGTCACAGTTCCCAAGTTTCTACAAATAAGTAAGTAATTTGATTTCCACTGGAACAATCTACCCAATAGGACTGGAGAGATGTGTGTTGTAACACTTGTGATGTTTTTGAGTTAATCAGCTATATTGTTGAATAGTCTTCATTTCTGAGCAGTGCTAAGAGAATCTTGTCTACAGTGGACTGGAGGGAGGAAAGAGAAGTGGGATGTTATATCTTAGTTTTAAAATATTAAAAATATTACAAAAAAAGAATCTGTCCTATACTTGAAACTGGCCTAAATCCCAAACCATTTCTAGTCCTGTGACATTCACTTAAAACACAAACCCAGAATCAATATGCCCCTCCCTCCTTAAGTTGTTACTATGATCTCAAAAAGAGTTTCAAAATGTGAAGCCTAGAGTGGAGAACACAGCTGCTTCCAAACTCACTTATTCAAGAAGCATTAGTTTAAAAAGTACACACAGGCTCCTGCAGTTGGTGCTCATTATTTAGATTATAGCTGAACTCACATCTGATTTCTGCAGGCTTTAGATTAGAAAGGTAAAACTCATTGCTTGTAAAAACTGTAAGTGAGAAATACAACAGCCAGAGGAATTTCAAAGTTATCCAGGTTTTCTCAGGAAAACCTTTGGTGACCAGAGGAGAAAACACAGCCCTTGGGCTTGAGAGTCTCTGTCACACAGGTCTGTAGAGAACTCCAAGGGCTCCTCATTCTCCTTCCTTGGAGCAAAGTCTGAAGCCCAGAGAAGTAGCAGCAGTGACGTGAAGATATATCCAAGACAACACTCCCATTTCTTAACCTCTTGAATGTCTTGTGGAGTTTTGCCCAAGGCCCAGTGGGATTCAAAAGGCCGCTGAAAGCCGTTGATGGCAGGACATTCGAGAGGTTAAGAAATGGGAGTGTTTTTTTTTTAATATAATTTTTTTTGAAAAAAAAAAAAATTCCGCCTCCTCCCCGCCTCCCATTTCCCTCCCCGTCTCCCTTTTCCCCCTCCTCCCTCCCCTCTCCCCCTCCCCCCACCCCGCTCCCCCCCCCTCTCCAGTCTGAAGGGCAGTCAGGGTTCCCT
>NW_026067954.1:6511302-6648167 GCF_014885135.2 Alexandromys fortis | reverse complement strand
AAAAAAAAAAAAAAAAAAAAAAAAAAAAAAAGAACCTGTGGCTAAACAAGTCATGGGTTCTAGGGGAGAAACTGCTGCTTTTATTCTGCAAAATGGGTATAATAGTAAACTGACTCTATGCTGTTCAAAAAAGAAATGGGAGTGTTGTCTTTCCTGCCTTGTTCTTGTTCTTTTGTCAAATCTCCAAATCATTCTACTGGTTCAAATGACAAAAGTCCTTTGATCAAGTCATTAATTATTTATATTTATTATTTCATTATATTTATCCACTAGCTGTTAATATCCATCAACTATTAACATTCTAATACCCAGTCCATATTTATTGCAATGCTTCACTGTAACATTGCAGCATTATAGCAATACTTCAGGCCATATTAGAATTCATTTTCTAATATTGGTAGTTTTTGTAGGTTACTGAGACTTAGAATAATCAAAGGCTTACATTTCCCACCAGAAATGAACACAATTGGTCCTTCTCTTTGTTTTCATTAACATAACTTCTCTTCCTGCTTTGGAAGGCGGCAGCCCTTATTTGCCCTTATTTGGGTAAGTAGTAACTTCAGTGGTTCAGAGTGCATTCTGCTCTCATAGAGGACCCAAGGTGGGTTACCACCACCATGCCAGGGGACTCCAGTTTCAGGAAATCCCACACCCTCTTTTGGACTCTGTGGGCACTGTATTCATAAGCATAGCCCCCCCCCACATATAGTTAAAATTAAAATAAAATCTTCAAAATCAGAAAACTTAGCAACAGCTTATTGTAGCGATGTTTAGGACATGGCATTCAGCAGATAACTCATTTCTATTTTTGTCACTGTGTTATTGCCAAGTACATAAACTGCTTTGCTTAGAGTGACCTCAATTCCTGAAAATGTATCCAGTCATGTACGTTAAAAGTACTGGAATTTTCTGTTCAATCCTTTTCAGCAATGAGTACCTGGCTTCATGCATATGTGTCATGTCTAATGATCATGCAACCATGTGCTGGATTTTCATCCCCCAAGCTACTGAGATTGCTCACACGAGGGATGAAGACACCAGTTTCTCAGAAGCCATAATGATTTTGTTTGTGAACAGAGAAAGTAATGCAATCTGAGCCAGGCTTACTTAAATGTGTGTGAAGAGATTATAGGCACGGAGAAGCTCTTTGTCTCCATATTTAAATGTTAAGATACTCTCCAGGTTGCTGGAGAAAACAACTTCGTGTTTCAAATTGAATTTCCCTTCTTTCTCCCTCCACACTCTAAAATTTTCTCCAGAGATTCCCCTTCCCAGGGAATTCATGTCTGTCTCTCTTAGAGTTCTTCTTCTTACCTAGCTTCTCTGGGATTGTGGATTGTAGGCTGAGTATCCTTTGCTTTGTGTTTAATATTTTTTAAAAAGCCCTTATGAGACAAGGAAACAAACTACTCTTATAGGTAGGCTGCATGCCCAGCAGTAGATGGCCAACATAAAATAATCTCATGGCATCTTTGGAGTTTGACTCTATCCTAGGTTGTTTGGGGGTTCCCATGAGACCCCCTTTGGCCAACAACTCAATTATGTGCAACCCAGTCCTGTTACTGAAAGCATCATTTGGTAACAAGAGATATCCAACTGGGGCAAATTTCTTCTTCATCATTTGATTGATGTGGGAGTGATTTCTTATTAATAAAGAAACTGCCTAGGCCCATTTGATAGGCCAACCCTTAGGTAGGCGGAGAAAACAGAAGAGAATCCTGGGAAAAAAAAGCTTAGTGAGGAGTCGCCATGATTCTCCCACTCCAGACAGACTCAGGTTAAGATGCTCCCTGGTAAGCCAGCTCGTGGGCTACACAGACTATTAGAAATGGGTTAGAACAATATGTAAGAGCTAACCAATAAGAAACTGAAACTAGCCGGGCCAGACAGTGTTTGAAAGAATACAGTTTCCGTGTAATTATTTCTGGGCATAAGTTAGCCATGTGGGCGGCCGGGTGCCGGGGACACAGCCCCGCCGCTCCTATTTCAACATTTGATGATTTCATTTAGATCACCTTGAAATATGTATTTTTTTTGAAGCAACTACTGTATTGGGTTTCCCTACTAACCCTCAAATGGTTCTTAATTTTAACTGTGCCTCCCTGTGTTCCCAATTACCTTCCTTATCCCCCTCTTCCCTCTCCGTCCTTACTTGATCCTCTTGTTCTACCCCCTTTCCATCTATAACTATCTATTTTGTTTAACTTTTCTGAAGGAAAATTATCTGTCTCTGCCCGAGTCCTTGATTCTATGGATTGTAGCTTAAACCATGCTTTTTCAAAGAAGTTATTTATTAAAGGTTCTGACTATTTTGATTATTCACTTACTTTTATATATAGTTTGTTTTATATATACATTGTTCTCTTGCTAAACCAGTTTTCATAGAGAATTTCAATTTAACTGAATACTGGAAAGCCTGGGTTTCTATACACCTGAGGTCTTACACACAGCTTTGTGAAGTTTAAAATATCTTTTTTCCAAATTAATACTTAAACAATAGTCTACTAAACAGTGGAATTAAAGATTTCTCTGTGAACTTGGAACCTGTCACTTAATCCTAGTTTGATTTTCATGACTGGTTAAAATGAATCAATTTGGCATTTGATTCTTGTAAGTGTTTTACTCTCATTATGGAAAATTTAAAATTTTCTCCACTCTTGGATGTAACAAACATTCCCATGCTAATGATTTTTACTCCCCACTTTATCTTAATCATATTTCACAGCATTGGATACTTTAAATGTGAAACTTTGGAAATGTTTTGTTATTCAAATTATTGGTTAGTTTTTATTGGCATAATTCTTCCTTTTGTAAAATATATAAAATTTCACTTTTCTTCTGTGTGATATTGTCAGTCTAAAATATTGACATTAGTTTTTTTCAGTTATTGACATTCTTAGTCATTCCAGGATTCATTTTTTTCTAAATTTTTCTTCTATGATGTTTTTCATGATTTCTTCATATTGTGAAGACTACTTTACCTGACCTGAGGTTTATTACTTTTATTTTAAGCTTTATAAACACTACTATGCAACTCTCACATTAGCATTCAGTCAAAGTCTTCATGATCAAATGTATTATATTAATGTGAATTATATTAATTCTTCTTCATTGGGCATAGTGTCCCATTTGCATACAATCTTGTTCTCAATTTTATTTGTTGGCTTCCTCTTAGTTCTTATCTCCTTGGGCTATCTGGGATGATTTCACATACACAAAGATCTTTGTTCTCCTGGTTGGTTTACAGAAGGTAGAGTAAGAGGACTATGCTAGAAATTATGACCCCCTGGTATCTCAGTCTTAATTTAACTTATTTTCTGCCTGTTTTGCCTAATGAGCGATGCCATCCTTGAGAGAACCCTGCCACCTTACGAAACTTCATCGTTTACTGTCTTGCTTTGTTTTTATAGTCATCTATTGCTGGGGGGTTGGGAGGAGTTATGTTCAGAGGTTTGTTGAGTCTATGTGTATATGGTGCCTCTTTTGTTGGTCTCAGAAAGAAGGCCCCTTCCTTACCAGCGTCTCCCTCACCATCCCTACATGGTAACATCCAGTGCAGAGTGAGGCAGTCCTAGAGTAGTACCCGCTTTTCAGGTTGGCATGGAAACAATACCACACGATCTGATGCCATAGCAACTAGCAAGAGTGTTAGAGATTAACCTCAATGGTTTGTTTTCACTAGTGGGCAGAAGTGATACAAACATAGTCACATCCTATTCGTGTCAAATCAAATAAACAGAAATAATGAAGGGAAGTCCCATCTGCTACAGATGGTTAGGACCGGCCCTGGTAATAACATACTACAAGGTAGTGGGATTCCTTCCCAAAGAATGAAAGTTACTCAAGTTCAAGTCAATGGGACATTTAGAATGTGGATTTTAAAAGACAACGTGTTTTTCTTAAAATCATAGACCAGAAAGGACAAGTAGGGTATGGGGTTTATCTTCAGTGTTGGCAGGGAATTCCAGCAGTACAGTTCTATGCAACACTAACAGGACACCAGAAGTTTAGTCTGCTCAGATGATTGCAGCGAGCATCCTGCTGAGGGGGTGGAATGAGACCGCCTGGGTTTCCCAAGGAAGAGCTCATAAAGGAGCATCAGTTACGGCCTCACATGAAAAGTAATGTATAGTACAAAAGATAACGGAGGGGAGTACAATACGATCTGCACGCGTTCCTGGGTTTATAGCCAATCTAGCGCAGTATTAAAATCTGAGCACACTTAATTGAATGTCTCGTGTTGAGCGGCGTGATGAATATGGGTCATGAAATGCTTAGTGCTGAGGACTGAACATCAAGTGCACTAGATTCCATTTGCAAACACCGTCTAGGACTCACAGAAATTCAAGTTTCTAATCACACCTCACCTAGATTCCTGCAACAAAATTTCCAATTTTCTGCTATGTCTCAAACCCTTTTTGCCTCTGGGGACACTTCACTTGGCCCTTTGTGCAGGAAGAGAAAAACAAAAGCTGAATTGTCAAGTTCATGAGAAACTGAAGGACAGGATTTCAGTTTTCAAACTGTATTTTTAGTGAATACGGTAAGCATGTGTCTCTCTTCAAAGGGAAAATGGTATATTATAAATCAAACTTGTTAAAGAAATGGTATAATGTAGTGATTCTTCTTTTAGAGGGTCATGTGTATCTTTTTAAAAAAAATAATTTGTCTGTGCAAACAATCTACTTCAAATACTTATATCCAAACATACGGGTCTCTCCACAGCTAAGCAAATGCATGGTTCCTGTTACTCACTCATTGAAATACTTCAAACTTATTCATTAAAAATAACAGATTCTTTTATAGAAGGTACATTACTTGATAGAAATTGTGCTGGACAATTTTTTTTTATTTAGACATGCCTTGGTTCCTCTTCTTCAAGAATTTTCCACGAAATTTAGAAGTTAACACATTCGCACGAAGAGAATCTTAGCACTCTACAGTAATTTAAGGAAAGTGCTTGATAAGTAGGGCATTCAGTAATCAAACGTGGAATCAAAATTATGTGATCAAAAATTACTTAGTCCTCACTGTGTGTAGGACAATGAAATAGAGGCTGCCGATGATATAAAGGGATGTACAAGCAGGGAGCTATACTTTCCCCGTGTCTTACTGCTCCAAGAGCACTCTCTGAGCTATTATGTAAATACCCAAATTGCTCTAAGTGCTTTCAGAAATAAAATCTTTCCTACTATAAAGGCAAAGAATAATCCCTTTCTCCGCAAAGCACTTGGCAATTTCAAAAGCACTTTTATATTCACGATCTCACTTCAAATTCACAGCAGACCTATAAAATAAGTAGGGCAGGTGTTCCTTACATGCATGCATTTTCTACCTTAGGAGCTGAGGAGTTAAGAGGTACCAAGTTTCCCACAGCTAACCAGTGAAAAAGAGCAGACGCAGAAGCATCTCAACTTCTAACACGGTGTTTTGTGAGACAGTTTATAAAGGAGAAGGGAGAGAGCAAAGAGAAGGGTTAAGGACAGTTATGCAAGGCTGATATTTAACCTCCCTTTTCATTGGTGTCTATGGCACTGGGAATCTGATTGATATACTATTTCTTGCTCCATCTCTAGCTATGTTTCCTCACATTTGTAAAGTAGTTTCCAATAAATTCATGTTCTACTTAGGACTCTGAAATTGACTAGCACTTTCCTAGGAAATGGAAATGGTGACCCCTTTCCTGTTGACCACTTAGCTTTGTGTTTATCCAAAGTGTCATTTTGTAGCATGACATCCCCATTAAAATATTGTTTCTTCCAGGGTCGTAGTGTTAAGAACCCATTCCAATTTTTCTTTTCTACCATTAGTGATATGAACAGAGAGACATAGATTGAGCCAAAGGTAAATACAGTTTATCTGATTTTAGTCTGATTTGCTACTTACCTTTCTTAGTTACATCTAGTTTGTCAATAATATCCCAGGAACTATACCATCAAATACACAACAACCATTAGCTCCTTGTAAGATTAATACTGGAAACAATTTAATTATAACCAACATCATATACAAATGATCAAAGTTTAGAATTTTGTAACTTTGGATGTCTGTGTCTACCTGTCAAATCATTGCCAAAGTCGTGATTATTAATATCTCCTCGTGCTCATTGTAATCCATCTTTCCCACTTCTTGCACAATCACTATTAATATGCTGCGATTTAAATCAGCTCTCAAAATAGGATTTAATGAAAACCGAATAGAATACTATATACTCTTTAGATACCATTCTTGTAGGTTTGGGGCTTCTTTTCTTTCAGTGAGCATAATTATTTTGAAATTCAAGGCACTGAACATTTTACTAAGAAATTTTAGTGTCACATGTGTCTTTAATATTTATGATAATCATCTGTGAGTGCCCACAGTTTTGGATCCATTCCCTCTTGACTGAAGGTCAGAGAGTTCAAACCTATTCTTGCTCCTCAAGGACAAACAAAAGAACAACAGGCTGCTTGACCAAAGGTGTGGCTACTGGATGTTTTGATCCTCAAAAGCCAGACAGCAGGATGTTTGACCTAGGGCATGGTTACCTGATGTTTTAAGATGTAAGGAGGTAATCACACTTGCTTGTTCTTTGTATCATGGGAGTCTTGTACCCTTGGCTTTTGACTGGGGTCTTTAAGAACTGTGAGTGATAAACTCAGGGTTCTTGTTACAGTATTTACAGGAAACCTCCCGGCTCTATCTTCTGTCTCTTGTCTATTTCTTTCCTTAATCTACACTCTGCTTCTCAAGAATGAACGGACCAGTTGGACTGGACCCAACAATAATCATTACTTTTGCTTTGCAGACTATTGCTACAGTAAGTTGTACTTAATTGATGTACCCATATTGATCCTTCCTACTTTCTTCGAAATAACTTTTCTGGCTCAGGAGTTCTGAATTTCTGGATCCTGATTTTCAGTATCGTGATTTAGAGTTTACATAGATACACAAACAGCTGTGGTGTGCGGGATTGTGGGAAATTTGGAGTTGTTGGAGTTAACGCTACTGCTTGAACTTCAGAAAAAGGAAACAGAAACCAGGTAGTTTTACTCTCCCCACCCCCTGTCCTGAAAGACTTCCTGTAATACTGGTTTATGCTCTCCTTAACTGTGAACACAGAGGAAGTTCCCACTTCTCTCCAGTGCTCCGCTATCTGGCTCATATTTGGAAAGACATAAGAGTATTTAATCTCACCTGGGGGTGCTTTTGGGTTGAAGATGAAAACACCTACTTCTGACATCATTTATTGCCAGAAATGACGATCCAAACCCCTTATGTCAACATTGCTCCAGTGTTGTTTCCAGAAAATCCTAGCCCAGGAAGATAAAGCTGCCAATCAATAAACAACTTCGCTGTTAGTTTGAGGCTATTACTGAAATCCGCCTTACCCAGTGCGCTCACCTTAGCAAACAGCTCTTCTCATAAACAGTGGCTTTTTGCCCGGGCGTGGGAGTCAGCCATGATAAGCTAAGTATGGGCGGGTCACCCAAAGGAAGTTCTTTACTTCCAACCATTATCACCTGCCAGAGTAGGATTCAACCATCGATAAATTTAAATGGAGGCCTGAGTCTCAGTGGTTTAGCCTGAAGTAATACCTGGTTGAAGGAAAAACCACAAGCTGAGATTACCCGATCACCACCTATGTACAGACCATTCAAAGGAAATGCCTAACATTCCAACTGCTGTAGACAGGACCATCTGCCAAAACACACTCACCAGGACATCCCTAGACAAATGTAGCCAATCAGGGGTCCTAAACCCCCACCTTTATTACTATAAAACCCTATTCTAACTGAGCTTGGGGCTCTCCATTTATTCCAATACGTTGGACATGTAGAGAGACCAAGTTTGCAAACTTGCTTAAAATAAAGGCTCTTTGCTTTTACATACGGGACTCGGTCTCCTTGTTGACTTTTGAGGGGACTTCATGGATTTGGGCATAACACCTGTTCTAACAGCTTGCTTAGTAAAGTCCAGTGTGTTGATTGCAGCTCGGCTTAGCACCCTCATCTCACTGAGTGGAACACGTCTCGTATATCTTCTATACTGTGTCGTTGTGATCTTTGCCCAGTTCCAGATTCCCACTTTGTGAGTCTCGTTTTGTGTTACTAGTATTTGTAATTTGATTTGGGACTCCAAACAATGTTTGTGTCTGCTTTTCCTCTTCTCTTCATGACTTAAGGTTTTGTTCTCCTTCCCAAAATTCATGGAACAAATATGCCTTTGCCTAATCAACAGACGATTGTAAGAAACTTCATCACTATAGTAAAGGGTATCCTCCTAGACTATTGTCCATTATATCAATGTTTTAAAATTTCCTTACATAGAGCTGAGAATAAAGGCTTATGTGACTGATTATCTATTTATCTGGGGCATGCTAGGAAACTTGAGTGTGTCACCCAGAAACAAAGCAATCAGGGGGTGCAGGTACGGGTGAGACAAACAAGCTCACCGAACTGAGGTCAGTACGACACTCCAGATACGGTGGAGTAACTAAAGTAACCTCAAAGTGTCCAATTCCAAGGCTCCTCATTAAGGGATTTTAAAAATGAAGAAATTTTATTGTGGACCTTCAAGAAGCTTATCTAAATCCTAGCCATCAAAGGTATATTTACTTGTCTTTACTTTTCAGACTGCCGATAATTTCAGTTTTTGCTTTCTTCAGCCCCAAGGAGTACTTGAACACATTATTTTATAAAAGCTGAACATCTAACAGATATTTTGCATTAAAAATTACATTCTATGGTGATCAGAGATTTTAGACTAAAACTTCTCTTCAGCAGAAATATTTTATTTGTGGGTTGGATATTAATGATTATTATAAATACATCATAGCTATAAGCAAAAATGTTTTCTTCTCACCATAAGCGCAGCTCTGTAATATTGCATTGCCATGTGTATCCACCCATAAAGTCTAGTTTATTGGACACATCATTCTGTCTCTGCTCCAGCACTTATTTCTTGTCTGTTATATCTGTGCACGTCTTGAATGTGATACAATAAAATCTTTCTCCATAATTGCATTTTATCAAGGTCAATGTACATTTTGAATATTTTGCTTTATATTTTTAGCTGCTATCTTCCTGGTGCATCCAACTTTATGACTTTTATATCTTCTTCATAAATTTTTCTTTCTGTCTTTGTGTGAAGTCCTTCCGTGTCCTCTTTAGTGCTTGCAGCCTTTCATTTCACTTTGCCTGATATTCCAGCTCACATTTCTACTTTTTGCTTGCATTTTAGTGTCTTTATTCTATTTTTTTTTAATTTTCAAATTTTAAAGTTTTTGCTTTTTTGTAAGCATGTGTGTATATTTGTGTGTGTACATACTAACATGTATGTAGGTGCACAGACACAAATGTGCGCACACACATGGAGGTCAACTTTGTATGTCTTTCTCATTTGTTCTCCATCTCATTTTTGGAGTTGGTATCTCTTGTAGAATCTGGGCCTCACCGTTTTAGCTAGGGCAGTTGTTCATCCAGACCCTGGAATCCTCCTGTTTCTGCCTTCCAGTTCTAGACTTAGGGATGCGTGCTTTCATGCCTGGTTTGTCTACATGAATTCTGTGGGAATAATCTCAGGAGCTCATGCTTACAGGCCAGCACTTTCACGGAATGAGCCCTTTCCCCAACCCTTCAGGTTTATTTTTCTCAGCAATGCATGGCTAATGTTATTTCTTCCCTCAGTCTTTGAGTTCTGCCTACTCGTGTGACATGGAAGAGTGGTAATGAGTATCACACCCTCTAATGTTTACTATTTACATTTTTGTTGTAGATTCATTTAAATTTCCCTATTTTGATTTTTGAAATATTAATAATCCTATGTTTTCCTTATTAAATCTGAAGTTTGATTAAGTACTTTTATTTCTGTGCTTATTTCCCTCAATTTCTCTGCATGTTTATACAGAAACGTCTATGTTCTATTTACCAATGCTTTGCTTTCTCCTGTAAGAACCCTCTTTCCATTTAGGATAGTTGACAGGGCTTTTATTTTCTCCCTCTTTCTGACACTTTATAATTTCATAGTTTTGATGAAATATTTTAGTGCTTTTATAACTATGTTATGATTGTGTTTTTCCTTGCACTGTGTCATTTCTACTTCGCAAGTCTATATTTAGTAATTATATTGTAAATCTCAGATTTTTCCCTCTGGTAGATGAGTGATATCTTGTATGGGAAGAGGATTCATTTCGGAGTACTTTCATCTCAATGGACTGATGATAAAGATGATGTTGCCTTCCAACAACAGAAAACATTTTCAGAAAAGACTCTTACCATGGTGCAAAGTCTGGAATTTTCTACACCACTCAACTCTGCAGCTATAGCAGAAACACAGTTGTAGCACCTACTTCTCACCTACTCCATACCTCACTATCAGCTCACAATCATCCTCTGTTTCATGTACATGTATATACAAAATCACTGTTGGACATACTCAAAAACAGGCATCTCAAAGACTTTTCATGAATATCAATCACCATTCCTGTGCCATAATCAGTTTTCAGTGGTTGTGACATATCCCTGCCTATATCCCACAGGAGAAAATTCAAGACTAGAATAGCCAAGATTGGTTATGAATATCCTCGATTATACAGTGCTCTAACATATCTTCCCTATTCTTCCTTCTTTGTCTCACTCTTGTTCTTCCATTCTGAAACTACTTTGGATTGCATTTTAATAATTTTATTTTTAATTAATTATTTTAAAAAGAAAACAAACTATCTTTTTTCATTATACATACCAATCCAATTCCCTCCCCTCCTCCCATTCCTTCTACATACCCTCCCATCCCACCCCCAACCACTCCTCAGAAAGGGTAAGGCACATTGCTGTGTGGAAGGTCCAAGGTTCTCCCCACTATATCTAGGCTGAGCAAGGTATCTGTCCAAAGATAATAGGTTTCCAGAAAGCCAGTGCATGCAGTAGGGATAAATCCTGGTGCCACTGCTAGTGTCCCCTCAGTCTGCCCCAGCCATGCAACTGTAAACCACATTCAGAGGGACTAGTTTGGTCCTATGCTTGTTCCCTCACAATCCAACTGGAGTTGGTGAGCTCCCATTAGCTTAGGTAGACTGTTTCAGTGGGTGTACCCGCCATAATCTTGACCTCCTTGCTTACACTCTCATTCTTCCACTCCTCAACTGGACTTTGGGAGCTCAGTCCAGTGCTCTGAGGCGAGTCTCTGCCTATGTTTCCATCAGTTGCTGGATGAAGGTTCTATGGCAATATTTTAGATATTCATCAGTTTGACTATAGGGCAAGTCAAGATCGGGCCCCCTCTTCTCTATTGCTTAGGGTCTTAACTGGGTTCATCTTTGTGGATTCTTAGGAATTTCTCTAGAGCTAGGTTTCTTGCTAACCCATAATGGCTCCCTTAATCAAGATATCTCTTTTCTTGCTCTCATCTCAGTCCCTCCTCCATCTCAACTATCACATTCCCTCAAGTTCTCTTCCCCTTCTCCCCTTCTCCCCTTCTTCCCTCCCTTGTCCCCTTCCTCCCTCCCTTGTCCCCCACCCCTAGGCTTTCAATTTTGTCAGGTGATCCTGTTTCCACTTTCCAGGTGGATCTATATATGTTTTTTCTTAGGGTTCACCTTATTATTTAGCTTCTCTAGGATCATGAACTAAAGAACTCAAGAAATTAGACATACAAGTTCTAAATAACCCAATTAAAAATGGGGTACAGAACTAAATAGAGAATTCTCAACAGATGAATCTCAAATGGTCAAGAGATACTTAAGGAAATGTTTAACATCCTTAGCCATCAGGAAAATGCAAATCAAAATGACTCTGAGATACCATCTTACTTACACCTGTCAGAATGGCTAAGATCAAAAACACTAATGATAGCTTATGCTGGAGAGGATATGGTGTAAGGGAATACTCTTCCATTGCTGGTGAGAATGCAAAGTTGTACAGCTACTTTGGAAATGAGTATGTTGGTTTCTCAGAAAATTGGGAATCAGCCTCCCTCAGAATTCAGCAATACCACTCTTGGGCATATACCCAAAATATACTCAATCATACTACAAAGGCATTTGTTCAACTATGTTCATAGCAGCATTGTTTGTAATAGCCAGAACCTGGAAACAACTTAGATGCCCCTTAATCGAAGAATGGATAAAGAAAATGTGAGACATTTACACATTATAGTACTACTCACAGTAAAAAACAATGACATCTTGAATTTTGTGAATGGGTGCAATTAGAAAAAACTATCCTGAGTGAGGTAACCATGGCCCAAAAAGATTAATATGGTATGTACTCACTCATAATTGGATACTAGTTATAAACAAAGGATATGTAGCCTTTTTATTTTTTATTGTGAGCATGCTTAGTCATTCATGATACAGTGACTGAGCAATTAATTAAAAATTTAATCATAACATCACCTGACATCTTAAAACATGTGGTGGTCATATTTTCCATTTTTCTGTGTATGATTAACACACTTAATGCTTACATTTCCTCCAAGTTTTCTATGACTTGGCACCTTTACTAATTCACCCATTTGTTCCATTCCTTGAAGACACTAATTTTTGTGGAAACACTAGCCTTGGTTTGGAGAAAACTACACCTAGTCCAATGACTGACTCTGTGCATGAAGGCTTCTGAACCCTACAGGCCATGTTGTTTCTATTCCAAGTATGCCTTTTCTATTTTCTTGAGTAGGCAGAAATGAAAAATGTTTATCTTATCCTTTACTTAATATGAATCTTTAAATGGCTATATTTTGAGGGTTTAAGTAAATAATATTCATGTTATTATACAGTTGGTGGTCATTCTCCATGTACATACAGTTCTTAATGAAACTCAGAATTCTCTGCTAGATCACTGATCAATACAGTAGTTACATATTTAATAAGCTAACGGGAAATGCAGCATCTCCAATAATGCAAGTGAGAAAAACAATCATTAAATGTTATTAAGTCAATGACTATGGGAGGCTTATACTTTACATAGCAGCTCATGCTTCAAGCACATATTGATTCGCCTTTATGACAATTACACTAGATGAAGAGGCACAGAAAGGTCCAGGGGCAGACAACACATATCAGACATCTCATCTCACAAGACATGTAAGTGCCAAATGTTCACACTTGGACGGGCAATCTGCTCTCCCCATGCCCAGAGAGCAGGCTGATATACACTCTGATCTATTCTGCCGCATGCATTTCTTTAATCACTCATGGTGACACAATATCTGGTGTTAATGTTTCAGTTGTTTTCTTTCAGTTCTGCAAATTACCACCAGCTATATCACAAGCCTCCTCCCCTTGAATACTTGGCTTCTATCAACAGGATTTCTGCAGAAACCATCCTTCCTAAATTATTTATTAAAGCATGATAAGGTAAGGTAATTACATTATGTGCTATCTCTGTGGTATTTGAGCAATAAGACACCATAATAATAGCATAAGACATCTTGAAAGAGGGTATAATTACCACAAGGCAATCACACTCCTGGGGATTATAGTGGCTTGGATACATGTCTTCCCTTATAATGCCCCAAGGATGTGATTATCTCAAGAAGAGAGAAAGAAAGAGACTCAGTGGATAATGTTGTATTCTGTTATAGAAAATTTATAGGAAAGGACAAAAGTATATTTCATATGAGGATATGATATGACAGTTTAGAATATTTGAACAGCAGTTTGAAATGAGACATTTATTCTTAAAAGATAACTCATCTCTTTAAAAATATAAATAAGTCGCTCTAAACCACTTTGCAAACCCAGATTGATGCAGAAACTTGTTAAATCTTAGCATAGCCCCAGTCCTAATAAAGTGGTCATTTTTAGCAAATGGAGGAGCTTTCCAGTTTGGGGCTGCCCCTGAAAATCTCCAGCAAAGGTCATCAAGCCAGTCATGAGTGACAGTTGTTGCCTCGAGGCAAAAAATAGAAAAGAGAAATGTATTTGTGAATTCTCCCCTTACATCAGAGAAAAATCATACTTCTGGTGCTAAATTGAATTTTCTTGTTGATGTAACAGTAGAGAAGGCCACTGATTTGGTCAACATTAAAGGCACACAACCCCTACACACCCAGTCAACCCCCAGAAAGCAGCATGGTGGACGGAGAGAGCCAGCTTTCCTTCCCACAGGAGTGCTGTGCGTGAGTGTTCACAGAAAATAAAGAAGAGAGGGAGGGAGGAAGAGCTGGGTGGAGGGAGGAAAGAAAGAAGATGCTAACTAGGTCGTGGTCATTAAGCTACATGGACCATATCTTTTATAGCTAAACTAATGCAAGAATTTTTTGATCTATGAAGAACCAAAAATTAAACTTTATATACACACTCTACATGAATTTTCAAAACAAAACAAAACAAAATAGAAAACAAAAAAATCCTTTAGCATTTGAAGGTGGGATAAGAAAGTCAAAAGAAAACTATTGGAATTAAATTTGAAAATTTAACCTCAAAAAGCAGTTCAGTAAATAAGAGGATTTTTTTAAAAGTTAAATTCATGTATATTTGTTTTATTTTATGTGCATGCCTGAGTATGTGTGTGTGTATCATGTGTGTGCAGGAGCTCAAACAGGCCAGAAACCCAAAGAGATCAAAATGCATACGGGTGCTGATAACAGAACCTGCCTCTTCCACAAGAGCAGTGGGTACTCATAAATGCCGAGCCTGTGTCCTGCGGCATGTAACACCATGTTGGAAATACACATTTTTTTCACAGTATCATTGGCGTCACTAACAAGCTTTCATTGTCTGTAACTATACAAACATTCATAAATTGCACTGAATCAACTTATTCTAGCGTCATTCTGATACATACCACCTAGGTTTGGTGCTAAGCATTATTTCTCAAAATCATATTTATTTTGAGCAAAATCTAGACTTAGTTGTCAAGGAAGTCAAGGATTTGGAGCATGAGGGTCTACAGACTCATGCATTGTTGGGACTCAGGAGTTTCATGCAGCAGGGAACTCATTTTTGGTGTTACGACGTTGAGAGAGAGGAGCTAAGGAGGCAGCCAGACACTGGCTTCTTCGAAGAGATTGGCAGTCTACTCCTCTTTGGTTTTTAAATTTGGTACCAAATTACATTTGGTTCTTTATCTGTATAAATTAATTCAATTGATACACAATGTTTGAGAGAAAGTGTTACTAGTCTTGTGTCGAATACAAAGAAATCTAGGTAGAAAATGTTAACTTATTTGCCCAGAGCTCCACTACTCACCGACAGGAACAGAGCTTCCCATTCCGTCTATGCGAATGTGAATGTATACGTAACCCATGCATGCACACCGTGTGCTTTGTTGGCAGAAGAAACTGCTCAGATTCAATGGTCACTGAGCTGGTATAGCTGTTGTCATAAACGTGCATGAAATACACAATGGGAACTTGTAAATACATGTATACTATGGCAGGAAAATTAGATTATTTGCCTCCTGTGTCCACTTGACTCGCTGGGCTCAGAGCTATCCATATAGCTTGGAAGACATTCTTTCTGGGTGTTTCATGAAAAGACTAACATTTGAACTGCTGTGCTGAACATGGAAGATTCCCCTTATTCGTGTGAGTAGCCATTATCAATCTGTCAAGGAATTAGTTAAACAAAAAATGCAGAGAAACTCTACTCTTGCCTCCTGTCCTAGGTACTCATCTTCCCTGGATTCTTGGCTTTGTTGCCTTCTCTTGGACGAAGAAGTATGCAGGACCAGTACCCATAAATGTTCAAATGTTTTTAGAACATTTGAATATGTTACTACATTTATTGCCAGTTGGATTGTTTTATTCATTAAATCCCATTAGTGTGGATAAACTATTCTTTTAATTTATTTTAAGTTTATGGAAACATCTGGATATTGTTGCTGGAGTTTCAAAGCTTTCACCGTGACACTGAGGGCCAAAATCTCCCTTGTGGACTTCATCTTGTATGAAGCTTAAGCAGGTGCCCAAGGGCAGAGACCATTAGAATTTTGCTCCTGGAGTTTCAAGGAATTTTTTATTTAAAAAGTATGTATGTATGTATGTATGTATGTATGTATGTATTAATGAATGAATGTGTATATATACATCATGGGGCTAAAGACATGATTCATGGTTAATGAGTATTTATTCTTTCACAGTTACATTGGTTTAAGGAGTCTTTGCCTTGAAACTTAAATTTTTTATTTAAAATAGATTATTCTCTCATACAGTATAATTTGGTCCCTTGCACATTAGGCAGCTCCCAATCGCCTTTAACTGCAGTCCAGAAAATTTGTTATTTTCTTCTGGACTCCAAAGGTATTTTCCAATGTGTAATGCACATAAACTTAGACACACACACAAAATAAGTAAACAAATAAAATATCCTTGAAAAATGTGTACACTCACCTTGAGGGGTTAAAGAATTTTTAATATTAATAATTTGGAGAAAGTATTCATTAAAACTATGTAAATATTGCTGTTCCCCTGATATAAGTTATGTTTTCTTTGTTTTCCTTAAGGAAAGATAGCAGGGTAGCCAATGTCTCACTGAAGAACAAGCCTGGCTGAAGAGGTCTTCAGGTGAGAATTAATATCCTACCCAGGAAAGCCTAATGTACCCAATTAAGACCCTGTCAGAGATGGTCAGAGCTGTGGAGACTGTCTCATTGCTCACAGCTAAAATTCTCATCACACAAATGTATATTCAATTTTGGGGAAAAGTAAAGCTGCCCAAATTTTGGTGGATTTCTTATACTTTTAAAGATAACCAGTGTTTGCAAGTAATTTCTAAAGTTTCACTTAATTAAATGTGTGCGTGCGTATGTGCGTGTGTGTGTGTGTGTGTGTGTGTGTGTGTGTGTGTGTGTGTGTGTGTGTGTGTTTGGTGTAGGTATACAGGCCCAGGTGTGCCCTGACTCTCGGGAGTCAATTCTCTCCTGCCACCTTGTGGGATGTGGGGTTAAAATGAAGGCTAGTAAGTGCTGTTGTCATAAACGTGTATGAAACACGGCTCTCATCAGCGCTAACCAGTATTTTTACAGCAGAGACAGGTGAAGCACCGGCCCAGCGGTGACATGTTTGAGGGGGAGATCTACACGAGGGGATAGAAAAGGCAGCATGATCCTCAGACAAGCAACTCCCTGTACTCAGCACTTGGTTCTCTCACACCCTGCTTCATCATTACTCAGAAATTAAAAAGGTAATTCAACTTCTGACGTCTCACGGCGAGTACTTCTACAGGAAGCACAAAGTGCCCTATTAGAAGTACAGTTTCAATAAGTTCGGTTTAAGCCTGTTTTGATATCTGTTCTTGGTTTTCACCATGACTACACCTGGAATTAACAACAACAAAAAACAACAACAACAACAACAACAAAAAAACAAAAACAAAACAAAACAAAACAAAACACCCAGCCAGTGCCTGCCAAACCTGTGAGGGATTTTGTCTGGATTAAATCATTTGAAATGGGAAGATCCCCTTCTCACCCAGTTAAAGTAGGAAGAGCCACCTTTAATAAGGACTAAACCATTTTCTGGAAGCCTATAGAATGGACATGGCAGAAGGAAGCTTTTGCTCTTCACCTATTTGCTCTCACTTTGCTAGCAAGTCCACACCTCCACTGGCATTGAGCTGACTTCTTTGGGATTCTGGCATTACTGAAGGCCAGCTGAGACATCCGGTTTTATGGACTGAACGACTACTGGATTGTTGGACCTTACGTTTATAGGCAACCATTGTTGGGATAGCTGAACCATGGCCTGTAAGTCATTGTACTAAATTCCTCTATATATTCATTCTATAGGTTCTGTTACTCTAGAAAACCATAGCTAATACCCTAGTATGTGAGGACTGCCAATCAGGCACGGAATGCCGACTTCTCCTGATGTAGACAGAATGACCTGGTGTTTATTCTCATTCTCATTCCACTTGGCGATCATCACCTGTGGTAAATAATAACTATTTAGTACATTTTCCCTCTGCAATAAACTTTCTGCAGTTCTCCTGGGAGAAAATTATCGTTTCTCACAAAGCAGAACCACTCTGTAAACAGCCACGTGGCTGAACACGAGAAAGGCAGGCACATCTATGATGCATCGCAAGCTGTTGCTGTGCTGTGAGGGTGAGCTGGCTGAATTCTGCCCTCCATCATCCCTAAAGCAAGCATGTCCTCAGAGCCTCAAAGCCGGGGAGAATGAAGCTGAAAATTCAGATCCTTCAATTTTCTTCTATAGGCTTTAGATGCTATATAGTAGCACTGTTAGTATTTGGGTTTGCAGAAAATAGAGGCTTTTTCATACACTCCTAAGGATCTCTGTAATGGTCAGAAGAGATGTCAGGTCATGTGCAGAAGCTATCAGGGTGGCCATTAAGATGCCCCAAGACAATTTGCCTCTCGACTAGCCGCATTCCAACCTCTCCAGATGACTGAAGTTTTAATCAGTTCATCATCATTTTGCAGCCACAGCTTCTGTCCAGGAATTCTCAATGTTTCATAACCCAAGGAGACAAAAAGCAAAAGAATCGGCCGAGGTAGCTACAAAATGCTGAATGAAACATGTACCCTAAGAGTACTTATCAAATCACGCCTGGTGCTTTAACAGGTAAGATGGTTTCCTTAAATGCTAAGACAAGTCTCCTTGAAGGTACCAAAACCATTTTTATCTTCCGAAGTCTTTAGGGGAAGCTCTGTTGTCATAATCAAAAAAAATTTTTAATTCAGTGATTCCACAGAGGAATCTAAAATTCCAAAGCAGTATTTTTCCTGTGAACGTCTTTCTTCCCCCTTTGCAGAATTTAATTTTTTTTTGTATTAAAGACAATCATATGCTCCCAATGCTGTGGGAGGCCGGTAAGAATGGGCTGTTATTGCTAAGCATTGTCTCTAATTAATATCAATTAGAATCTATTAACTTTAATAGACTTTGAGTTATTGAGTTTAATTCAATTTCAATAAATTTCAATTAAGTACAATTTGTTTCTATTACTTTTATTAATTCCAGTCACTATCAATTACTTTCAATTAATTTAATTTATTGGCAATGTATGTTCAGGTAATTTCCTCTTACTTTCAATTAGTTTCTCTTCATTTCAGTGGCTTTCCTGGCTGCTAACTGATTTCATAAAAGCAAATGTGCATCTACAATATAATTCCTACAAACAGGACAGTCGTACAAACTAATTAGCTCTACAATCAAACTTACAATAACACGCCGGAGCTAGACAATTTACATACCGCTCGCGTTCACCTCTGCCCACATTCTCCTGAGTTATTTGTTTGCAGAGTCTGTGGCATCCACAAGGCCGTGTCAGAGTGTCCACCTGATTCACGGATCAATCGCATCTCTGGCTGGGCACGAGAGTCCAGGAGAGTACACGAAAGAGGTTACAGTGGAATTTCACACCACAGGTCTGATGTGTAATGGAAGCGTCTGTATGTACCTTATTAGCCAGGATGCTCTTTGCATAAAGTCATTGTCTCACCTGGAAGAGAAATTGAACAAATACAAACATTCTTCTCAGTAAAGTCAGCGTTCAAGTGAAGAAACAAGACAATCAAGAAATAGTCTGGGTACCACAGTGTATATGATCATGCTCCCCTTATGGGGGGAAACACAGAATTATCAAATATGTGTAAAAAAGAAGAAGCCAAAGATACTTTAATATCATATTCATAACGCAGTTGAAGTCTTTGAGGCAATGCAAATACGACAGGACTAATTCCGCAGGCCACTTCGTCTTTTCTACCTAGGGAGCAATTTGCATTTTAAGAACATTAACATGTAGCCTTTCACAGTGTGCAGAGCACTTTAGCCTCCATCAACACAGTCCGTGCGGCTAAAACACTCGAAAGGTGACACTGAAAATTTTAGCTACACACAGAAACTAAGTCCTGTCGAGGTGAGATGGTTCTTCAATGCTGCTGAAGTTGAGAAGTCGTGAGATTCCAGAAAGAAATTAAGATGACTGAAATAGCTAAACCCTGGGTTTGTGAGTGCTCTCTTAGGAAGACAAGAGGTTCAAAACTGTAGCTTTAAAAACAAAACAAAACAAAACAATCGTGCCTGCTTGTCTCTAAAATGGTGAATTCCTTGCTGCGGTGCCGGCTAAGGAGGTAGGCTGCTCTGTCACTCCCTGGCAGAAACATGTGGAACAAACGACTCACTTACTGGGCCTCCTGTTCCCTCCAGTCAGGAGTACCTCAGAGAAATGTACCTGTCTGCGTCGAAGTGGCTGGACCCGTGACAGCTGGATAAAGCTGGCTGAAGCGGAACACTAAGCACCAACGGGGGACAGCCTGTTTCTTGCAGGGGCGCACACTCGGAGCATGCGTCTTTGGCAATGGGGCAATGCTGGAGCACAGGAAGCTTGGCTCACTTCCAGCCCGTCCCTGGCAGAAAGCTCCGTGAGGGAAGAGTGGAGAACTTAAGGTGATTCCAAACCAAATTACCAGAGTCTTTCCGCGAAGATGTGGGAGGTCTTGGGAAGAAAACCAGGGAATTTAATAGATCAAACCCAAATTTGACTGGAGGCATGACAAAAGCGTTGAAGTAAAACTGAAGACACCAGTGTTCTGGCAGGGAAGGCGCTCAGCACAGCAAGAGGGAAGACAGACAAAGGTGAGACTATCAAAAAGCCAAACATTTGGCAAATAGGCCAGGGACAGTGGGTTTGTAGATTTTAATAACTTTGCTGTTTGACACTTTTCTTCAGGCCTCTTCTAAGTTCACATAGTAAATATTTCAATAAACGTTGGGTGATTGTCCATGTTACTTCCCGGACAAATGATTTTCACCAACTGTGATTATTATTATTATTATTACTATTATTATTATTATTACTATTACACAGGCTAAGTGTCATTTAGTAAAGGGGAACCTTACTGGGACTGTCTCTATCAGATTTCCTATAGGCAAGTTTCAGGGCACTTGTCTGATTAACGATTGATGTGGGAGGGCCCAGGACACTTCGGGTGGTTTTACTCTTGGACAGGTGGTCCTGGGTGGTAGAAGGAATCAGGCTGAGAGTCCAGGGTGGGCCAGCCAGTAAGCGGAGTTCCTCCACGATCTTTGCGTTGGTCCTGATTGCCAGCCCCTGCCTTGGGCTCCTGCTCTGAATTCCCTTCATGAAATGCTCTGACGTGTGTGAGATAAATAATCCCTTTTCTCCCCACGCTGGATTTGATCAGGGTTTTATCATAACAACAGAGAGCCTAGTTAGGGCGCCAGGCCACAGTCCCAGGCGGTTTGCGCTCTACCTTGCTTATTTCCCTCACCCCTCTCCTTAGTCCCTGGTGTCTCGGGGCTAATGATGCCCCATGACACACTGAAGTCAAAGGCTGAAGCTTCAAGATGTCTCCTGAACTGCCCTCAGAGCGTGTCAGTTCAAAGATCCGCAGTGTTGTTCTCACCGAGCAGGCCAGGTATGTGGCCATGACTTGGCCTCTCTCCTCCTGCCACACACTGGCTGCAACCTAGGAGATTCCTCTGCTCACTGGCCAACAAAAGGGGATTTCCTGTTACAGAACTGGGAGGCACACAGGCCTCACCACCCATGGAGCCCTGACAATGTTAACATGGTACCGGAGTTTACCTTTACACGATGTTTCCATGTGCATGTCTTGTTTAATCCTGCACTAACGTTTATTACGGACTTCTAAATATGGCCTTGTGTGCATAGAGTCCTCAGACAGATGTCAAAAGTAGAAGATTGGGTTCCTGATTTCATCTATTTTTCATTCAGAACACACACATACACAAAGCTGCCTGGTAGGCACTTATTGTACGCTGTTTTTAGCTATAAGGGATAGTCTTGAGGAGTGTTCTGGTGTTTTTTTTTTTCTATTTTTAATAATTAGGCAGCACTTGTTAGGTGTCTTTAATGTACGGAGCCCTGAACCACAGGGGTTGATTGTATGAACAATCTTAGACCTCTCTAATTGAGAAGGGCTTTGGAACTGCCAGGAGTAAACTGTGGTGGAGATTCTTCTTCCCTCAGGACTGTCTTTCTAGACTGTTCGCTAGTCTCTCTTGAGAGACAGATGGCTTGTTGGGGAAGTAGGTAGGCAAATCTATCACCTACCATCTATCTATCTATCTATCTATCTATCTATCTACCTACCTATCATCTATTTACCTATCGTCTATCTACCTATCATCTATTATCTATCATCTATCATCAATATATCATCTATCTATCTGTCTGTCTGTCTGTCTGTCTATCTATCTATCTATCTATCTATCTATCATCTATCTATATATATTTACCTACCTATTATCTATCTATATCTACCTATCATCTATTATCTATCATCTATTATCTATCTATCAATCATCTATCTATCTATCTATCTATCTACCTATCTATCTATCTATCTATCTATCTATCTTCTATCTATCTCTCTACCTACCATCTACCTATCCTTTATTATCTATCTATCTATCTATCTATCTATCTATCTATCTATCTATCTATCTATCATCTATCTATCATCTATCTATCTGTCTACCTACCATCTACCTATCGTCTATTTTCTATCTATCTATCCATCTATCATCTATCCATTATCTATCTGTCTGTCTGTTTGTCTATAGATACATAGATTGGTTGAAGAGAAATATCTCTCTGTTACTGCAACTTACTCATTATTCTGATTTAACCATTTAATTCATTAAGACATTTGTGCTCTATGTAGTTTTGAACTATACAATGAATATTGCATTTTTGCTCTCTTTAGCTACTATGGTATATAGAAACTAGCTTTTCTTTGTTTTTCATCTTTTTTTTCTCACTTTCCATGATATTGAGTTCAGCCCACCATAGTTCACTTATCACTTCTCAGTGGGGACATCTAGATTACACTCATGATGCTCAATTTTGCTGCGTGTTTGCTTTAAACTGCTCGTACATGCCATATGGTGGGTTTGTTGGTTACTGGTGATCTTTAACTCCTGTTAAACTATCAATTTCTCCAGATAACTAGAGGCCAAATATAAAAGCCCTATTGTGCCAGGTGGTGGTAGCACATGCCTTTAATCCCAGTACTAGGGAGGCAGAGGTAGGCAGATCTCCAAGAGTTTGAGACCAGCCAGGTCTGCAGGAGCTAGTTCCAGGACAGACTCCAAAGCTACAGAGAAACCCTGTCTTGAAAAACCAAAAATAAATAAATAGATAAATAAATAAATGATAAAATAAACAAATGCCCTCTTGTTACATTTCAGAAACTCATTTTATTTCTCTGTGTGTTCTATATAAGTGTTTGCCTCAAGTGCCTGTTAAGATTTTAGCTTACTGAGTTTTTTTTTTTTTGGTTGTTATTGCTTTCTTTTATTTTATTGTTCGAGACAGAGTTTCTCTGTAGCTCTGGAGCCTGTGCTGGAACTAGCTCTTGTAGACCAGGATGGCCTCGAACTCACAGAGATCCGCCTGCCTCTGCCTCCCAAGTGCTGGGATTAAAGGAGATGCCATAGAGAAGTCATTTCTTTTGTTCATTAATTAGTTCAAATAAAAAAAATAAAAGACAGCTGGGTGGTGGTAGAGTATGCCTTTAATCCAAGCACTTGGGAGGCAGAGGCTTTCTAAAAGAAGTATAAGATACTGCCACAATATGAAGAACACATTTAAAGATGACTAGCTGACAATCAAGTACCAAGATACTGAGACTCCATACTAGCTTTTGAGCCACTGATTTGTTGTAATTGGAAGCGGCGGGGCTGCGTCCCCAACACCCCGGCCGCTTGGCTAGCTCATGCCCGAAATAACAACACACAAACTGTATTCATTTAACTGCTTGGCCCATGAACTCTAGCCCTTACAGGCTAATTCTCGCACCTGGACTAGCCCATTTCTAGTAATGTTTGTAAGCACCCCAGGTGCGCTTACCAGGAAGATTCTAGCCTATGTCCATCTTCATCGCGTGTGCCTCAGAGAGCAGAGCTATCGCGTCTACCCGGGAGAGCTGAGCATGGCGTCTCTTCGGGAGCCAAGCAGAGTCTGTCCTCACTTCCTCTTCCGCCAGCATCCTATCCTGTTTATTCCGCCCACCTATCTTATAACCTATCAGGGCCAGCAGTTTCTTTATTACTCAGCCAATGAAATCAACAGATTGATATGACACTCCCACATCACTTCCCCTTTTTCTGTTTAAACATAAAAAAGAAGGCTTTAACTTAACATAGCAAAATTACATATAACAAAACAGTTATCAAGTAAAAATTACAATAATCTATATCATAACTAAGAAAAACTATAACTATAGCTAACTATTCGTAACTCCATCAAACAGTCCAGAAAGATACAATATTACCTAAACAAATAAGAAATAAGCAAACTCTCAAACTCTAGAAATGACAGAGACATCTCACTGCCTGGACAGTCACCCAATGTTCCTCTGTACCGTTGGGGCATCCATCTTCAGCCTAGAGGCCCATAGTTTCCAGCAGACATTTCCACAAAGCAGGAACTTTCAAAGGCAGTCACTATCTGCTTGTCCTGAAGAATGTCTTGCAGACTCTTTCATGAATCAGGAACCCCGAAAGATCATCTCACCTTTAGGCAAGTTCAGCAGTCCTCTCTCTGCGGGTTCTCTGTGTCCAGTTCATGCAATAGTCCAGGCAAGAGCAGTTTCTTGCCCAAATGGCTATCAAACTCCATAAGGATCCTCTTCGATGCCCATCTTCCTCTTGAAGTAGATTGGTGCTGCCAGGAGCAGAGTGTCTCATTGTCATGAAAAGTCCTAAGTTATTAAAACATGTAAAATGTCATATTCTCTAGCCTTTGAAAGATATGAAGAATGCCTATCTAAAATATATCTATGCACATCTAGCAAATCTTAACTAACATAACTACAAGCTTAACTACTATTAATGATTATTCATTAACAACCTATATACATTCAAAATTGACCTTAAATCTCTATCAATAAAGCAAAATCTATACTAATGCAAATTATTCATATCTATATCATATCCCCCTTTAAATGTAAAAGAACATTTATAAACAATATTTGGGAACATGGGCGTAGTTTTTTCTCTACAAACTGCTTCCTGCTGAATAGGGGCGTCGTTAATTAGGTTGTTCATGATATAACCTGTATGCTAGTTTCATCTCAGTTGGCAATTGAGCGAAGCAATTTTTTGAGGGTATTCACAGCAACCTTTCAGGAGGGCGTGGTCTATCATACCAAATCGGAATAGATGCAATCCACAGGGTCTCATCCTCTGCAAAAACAAAAGAAGACCCTCTCCAAAGCATCATATCCTTAGACCCAAATTTTGAAATCGTAATACCCTTATATCCATTCTGGTTTAGCTTGGCAGCCCATGTAACGAAATGTCTCTCTGTACTTAGCTCCTTCACAGTCAAAAATTTTAAAGAAAACACAATGTACATAATCCAGACTCTCTGTGAATTTTCCATTTTTACGTGGCTTATGTTTCTTTATTTCTTTTAATCTATAACTCTCTGTACTTCTGTACTCTGTCTCTTTAAAGACTTTACCCTTTTTCTTTTTAAGACATTAACTTTATTCTTTATATTCTTTTTCTTCTCTTTCCCAAGCCTACGTACATTTATCCAACAGTGTCTGAATCTGTTTTATTGTGAATCTGTAATTTCTTTACTATACAGGAGCACTTTCTTTTGCGCCTTTAAATCACTAAGAGCTTAAGAATCTAAGCTGTGACATTCCTAGGTCAAAAACAGGTATTGCATGCTGGCTCCACCCAGTCCAACATGGCGGAGCCGCTCGTGCCTCTGATCCTTGCACATTGCACCAGTAGCATGGCGGAGCTGCTTGTGCCTCTGAGCTGCAGCACACAATGTCCCCCTTTTAGGCACACAGCAGTCTAGTTGCCATCAAACAAATCGTAGCACTTTAACCCAAATGCTCCATTCATAAGCTCTGTCTCCCGCCGGAGCCAGACAGAGATCACAATGGCGGCACAGCCCAGAAAGCCGGCATTTTAAAACAGCCAGTTTTTTCCTGCTGCCGAGTCAGGACAATTTCTTTGCGGCACGCAACCCAGAAACAGCAAAAAGCTGTCTTAAATTCTCTCTCTCTCCTTTTTAAGCCCTCTCAGGTTTTTAAGTGGATTTAGCCCATCACGTCTGGGCGCCATCTGTTGAAATAGGAGCGGCAGGGCTGCGTCCCCAGCACCCGGCCGCCCGCATGGCTAGCTTATGCCCAGAAATAATTACACGGAAACTGTATTCTTTCAAACACTGCCTGGCCCGGATAGTTCCAGTTCCTTATGGCTAGCTCTTACATATTGTTCTAACCCATTTCTAATATTCTGTGCAGCCCACGAGCTGGCTTACCAGGGAGGATCTTAACCTGCGTCTGTCTGGAGCGGGAGAACCATGGCGACTCCTCACTCAGCTTCTTTTTCCCAGCATTCTCTTCTGTATACTCCGCCTACCTAATTTTCTATCCAATAAAATGGGCCAAGGCAGTTTCTTTATTAATAAGAAATCACTCCCACATCACTGATTCAGTTTCTATAATATAGAAACCTCTGTAGCACACGTTCTAGTTCATCTTAATCAAAACCCAGAGACAGATATGGGGTTAAAGCTGAAGATCAGAGAAGCAGAGCAGTTAACCACTAGAGAGACCTTTTATCTCTACCAATGCTCAAAGCGAAGAGGTAATTCTCAGAGAGCCTAGGCTGCACTATGTATCCATCAAATCTCAGACTCCAATGAGCTCTTGTCTCCTCCTCCTTATCTACCTCTCTTTATGTCCAGCCACATCACTCCTGTCTCCACATCCCTAGCCCTGGGATTAAAAGCATGAGACCCTAAGTGCTGGAATTACCTTTGTGTAAGTTCTATTCTCATTTTAGACAGATATGATAAGGGTGGCCTTGAGTTCTGGGATTAAAGGTATGTGCCACCACTCCAATGGCCTCTAGTGGCTTAGCTCTGCGAGCTATTTATTAAAACACAAACAAAATATCACTACTGTTGCGAGCAGTGAGACCCCAGATCCTGAATTTCTTGTAATCCCCTGATCTGAGTGCCTACAGCTGCTCTGAGCACGAGACCTTCAGGAGTTCCTGATGGCAGGAGAGTGGTTTCTGGTGGGTTTGGCTGGGGCGTGGCTATCTCTATATAATCTGCCCCTGAACACAATAAAGGGGGCATTCTTGGGGAATTCAAGGATGACCCGTGTCGCTGTTTCTCTTTCTGTGTGGGTCTGTATATTTTAACCTCCAGCCCCCTTGCCCGAAGCTCGCAAACTGGGTGCCAGCGCACAGAGCACAGACACGGGGGCGCAGACACGGAGGCACACTACAGACCCAGTCTTTGCAAACTCGGCTGCCGATGATTCTGTTCTGCTATTCTTTGATATTTTGTGAAGTTACAATAGTATTTATGACTTTTTTTTCCTGTCAAAAGATGTAGTCACAAGAAAAAGGAAAAGGTGCACGCTTCCACCACAGTTGAAAACAGGAACGGCAGCAAAGTCTTCCTGAGGAATATTCTAGAAAGCAGCGGCGAGAATCACAATAGGAAAAACGCAGAGAAAAAGCAGACAGGAAGCCTGGACCTGGGTGTGCAAATGACCTCAGCTGCTCTTCAGCCAAGCTTGGAGCAGTTTGTATGTGTTTAGTATGGGGGAGCGTCCACTTGTGGAGGCTCCTGTTGCGTTGCACTGAGTAAGGTCAGCTGTGATGGAAAACAGAGGAAAGCACAGCATGCTCTCAACATTTTACAGTTCGTATGAGCATGCGGGTGAACCTGGGGGAAGTGGTTGCCTGCAGCGCTCTCAGTCTTCCCTGCTGGCGTGTTCCCCTAGCCTATCTGACAGTTCAGGAACTAACCTCCACAAACAGGGCTTTGTTCCATCACTCCCCAACTCATAAAATTTCTCTGTCTCTCTCTTTCCCTCCCTCCATTCCTGCCCTTCCCTCACCCTTTCTTTTTTTAATATCACTTCACTTTCCATCCTCAAACAAGGCTCCTTGGGTTTGGGTGTTTTTCTTTCTAAATAGCCTGCTATGGGATAATGCTCTTATACACTGCAAAGATTTGTCACTTATATTGGTTTAATAAAACACTGTCTGGCCAGTAGCCAGGCAGGAAGTATACATGGGGCCACCAGACTAGGAGAATTCTGGAAAGAGGAAAGGCAGAGATGCAGCCGTTATCTAAAAGCAGAGGAAGCAAGATGAGAATGCCTTATGAACAAAAGGTTCCAAGCCACATGGTTAAACATAGATAAGAACCATGGGTTAATTTAAGTTGTAAGAGGTAGTTAGGAAAAAGCCTGAACAATAAGCCAAACAGTTTATAATTAATTTAAGCCTCTGTGTGTTTATTTGTGACTGTATGTCTGTGGGACTGTGTGGAACAGAAACTTTCATCTACATAGCCCTAGCTTTTGCTTGCTCATCTTTTTCTGACTACTATGTTTTTCTATTCCTTTTATAGACCTTAGTTATCTGATTTCTGATTTCCCAAATTTTATGCATCTTTCCTAAAAATCTTGTCAAAATGTGGGCTTTCTTTATTTAAAATTATTTTTTTTATTATTTGTAAATGTGTGTGTGTGTGTGTGTGTGTGTTTACCTCAGTGCAGGGGACTGCAGAGGTCAGAGGCACTGAATCCGTGGAATTGAAGTTATACTTAATTATGAGTGGCTTGAATGAGTGCTGTGAACAGAACTTGGACCCTCTGGAAGAGCAACAGGTCCTCTTAACTGCTGAGTCACCTCTCCAGTTCCTCAAATGCAGGCTTCCTTAATTCCATAGACAACCCTCAAACTTTCCTTTCTGGGTCCATCCTCACAAGCACACTAGATAGAATATCAGAATCATAACGGCATTGTGCCGTGTTGCTTTCCTTAATTTCAAGAAAATTGATGGCCACTTCCAGGTGAAACTCTGACTCATGCACCCTCTGTAAACTTCTAAAACTATGTCAGAGCCAGAACTGAGGTCAGGGATCCTCCTGTGTTTGCTAAAATACCTGCTTCCCTCCACGCCACAGAGGTCAAGGAAATGGGTTATTCCATAGTCAAATGTTAGACTAAATTCTAACATGGATCAGAAGCATTTGTATTTGATGAGGAGAGGTCAAGTAGCCTGTATCCTCACATTCATGAAATCCAAATCTCTCATTGCTTTCTGTCAAAGACATCTGACTGTATTCCAAAGAAATATTATCTATAGTTGACCAAACCATCTAAAGCCTCTATTAGGTGGTGGACCAGAATCAACTAAAGTTTTCCAGGTCACCCCAAATCACTGGGGTCAGGTTAATCTCAGTCTCTGATGCTGCACATTGTATGTTCTTAGTTATGTGTAGTCCTGGGTAGGCATAGTGATTCATTTCTAATGTACATGTTTTCAGAGTCCTGTACTGAATATTTCTTTTCCTTTTTATGACCACACTAAAAACTTCAGGCCGTGAAGCTTGGAATCCTTTTACATAATTCTGTGAAACACCATCTCAATGAGTCCATAGACCTCGGAAACTTCAAAGCCTCCAAGATTCTCAGAAGAATAATTGGCTAAATGACTAATGAAGGCAGATTTTAGCTACTTGTGTTAAGAACTCAGATCAAAGCTAACAAAATGGCTCTGTGTGTGGGATTAGTCCTAAGTTTCCTGTAGACAAAGAAGAGAAATATATTATGTCTGGACTCTACAGAGTCTCTCCAGGTTCTAGACAACTCTCTTACCCCATTTTCCTAGGGATAAACAAAGGAGTTGTACTCAACCACACTTATATTCCTGATTTTTTCTATGTATATGATAGCAATTGGAGTTTCTAATTGTTTTGGTTAAGTTTGGTCAATGAAATGCCCCAGCAGGACTCAGAGAAAGGGCAGAGAGGTAAGCTGTGGTGTATCTTGCTTACTCTCTGGCTGCCCCAGATCATAATTGCTGAAAATGGTCATGCATTGAGCATAGGGCTCTGTCACATCACCTGCTGTTGCTTCTGGTCCTAACATAATTAGTCTCTCCCCTCTCTCCTTGAGGCCCAAGTATGTCAGTTGTTTTCCATTTATTGCGTTTCTCTGATTACTGCCATGTTCTTTGTAAATTCACTTAAATCTTCTCGGATCTCTGTAAGTACTTCGTGTGTTACTGTCTCAAGATACACTTGACCTTGGTTTTGTTTTCTTATTGGAAGCTTGACTGATATTTACATAAAATTAGGTAATATTACACATGCTTTCAAGGAAATGCTTTTAAAATAATTTGACTTAAATTACATGATAAAATGAAAGGAAAATAGTTTTATTTGGTTAACCTAATCAGGACTACATCATAGAACTGTACAGGTATTGGGAACAAAAATCCTTTCCCCTTTCATCCCCGGTGTCTAGATGATCCTGCAATAAGTTGGTCTTGTTAGCAGGGAGTGGGGTAGTACAGTGACTATAACGTAGAGTAGACCAACAAAATACAAACATTTATATATTTATAAGCTATTGGCTTATGTATACATATAAGTTTATGTATTTTCCATTGATGCTATAACAGAGTACTACAAATATATCATCTTAAAAATGTATGATATACACCCACACCTCCTACACACTATATAAATACATCTTTAAATATATTTATGTTATATAGTTTTGGAAGCCAGAAGTTTAGAATTAATTTAACTAAGCTGAAAGCAAGATACTGACAGGGCCATGCACGTCTCCACCTCTGAGCCTTCTCTCCTGAACTACATGCTCCAAAATTAGTTTCTTTTCAGTTAGCATGCTAAAATACCCTGGCAAAAGGAAGTTGAAGGTCCCATAACCTTCCCAAATAGTGCTACCAACCTGGGACCAAGCCTTAGAACACATTAGCCTATGGGATTTGACCATTCATTCTCATTCAAACCAGTACACATGGCTCTTGGCCTTTCATCTTCAAAATCAGCAGTGTCTATATGAGTGATCTAACTCCATATTTTATAGTCAATCTCCCACTGCCCAACCCCCTTAGAAGAACACTTGTGATAACAGTTAGGGCTGCTCAGATAATCTAGAAAATATTCTGCCTACCCCAACATCACATCTTCCAGATCTCTTTTGCTGTATGTTTTAGAGACTTTCTTTAGAGAAAATGGCTTGATTTATATAGGTCTTGGTTAATGAGATACAAATAGAAACTCTTAAGTTGGGATACTAGATTTAAACATAAGTTAGAAAAGAATAAAGCACTTGTCTTCAGGAAGTAGACGAGTGGATCTTGCTTTCGAGAAAAAGGTACAGAAACAATAATGCCAGAAACTATCCCTCTGCACCTTGTCATGATGGTAAAGGCCTACAGAAAAATATCACTTATTGATACTGGTGGACTATTTCAAATGAAATCGATGTACTATATTTCACAAGTTATGAAATCATTCTAGGTAAATCATTTGACTTCCTTTGCTCTTGCACAAGCTGGTGAGATAGAAGTATTCCTCTACAAATGAGAAACACCTAAACTAATATCTAATAAGTCACACCAGAAAGATTTATAACTTGTGGGCCTTAGAACAATTGATTATGGCGAACCTTAGTATTTCTGAGCTTTCTTTAGTGTCTCAGTGATTGAGAAGTTTAATATGATGGTAAAATATTGCTAAACTACAACTTTTTATACCACATGTAATCCAGTTAAGGAGTTCACATTTTTCACACTCAGAATATGTGCACTGGAACAAAAGTCTATTGACAGTCATTCCATCATATGGCTATAGAGAAAGCCATGAGTATTGTAGTAGTTGAAATGAGAGTTCTCCCCTAAATTACTGTGTATTCAAACACTTGCCCCTGTTGCTGGTGTAATTGGTTGTGAAACCATAACAAGGTTTATCAGTACATCACAATGGGGTAAGACTACAACAACAACAAAACAGGAATCAGTAAACACTTTCATTAATAGTTCTCAATATTGTGGTTTCAAATCTCCAATAAAAAAACACAAATTAACAGATTAGACAAGAACACGGGATCCATCTTTCTGCTGCATCCAAGAAACATACCTCACCATTAAAAACAGATACAACCTCAAGATTAAAGGATGGAAAAAGGCATTCCAAGCAAATGGAACCAGGAAGTAAGAAGATGTAGCTATTTTAATGACAAAATAGATATCAAACCAAAACTAATCAGAAAAGATAGGTAAGAATAGCATATATTCATTAAAGGAAAAATTTACCAAGGAAATATTATAATCATAAACATTTTTGCCCCAAACACAAGGCTACCAAGGTTCACAAAAGAAACACTACTGTAGCTAAACTCATATCTGGACCCTCACAGATTACTAGTGGATGACTTCAGTACCCCACCAGTACTAATGGATAGGTCGCCCAGACAAACACTAAAGAGAAATGCTATAGCTACACAATGTCACAAATCAGATGGACTTAGCAGATAACTATAAAGCATTCCACCAAACACTAAATAATCTGCTTTCTTCTCAGCAGCCCATGGGACCCTCACCACAACTGACTGTATATCAGGACACAAAGCCAGTGTCAATAGACATAGGAAAGCTGAAATAACACTCTGCATCCTATCGGACCACCATGGACTAAAGCTGGGTATCAACAGCAACAAAAATTATGTAAACTCATTGAAGCCAGACAACTTACTACTGAATGAAACTGAGCCAGAGCAGAAGTAAAAAATGAAATTAAAAAGCATTTTTAAAATTGTCTAAAGTAACAACATAAAGAAAAACACTGGGAAAATATATAAAATGATAAACCCACTAAAATTTAACCATGTACACGCACACACACACACCATTTGTTTATGTAAACCTTTCTAAATCAGTTATAATTGATTGCACTGACAACCTAAATTCCTTGAAATATTAGTTGAAATTCCTTCATCAGGAAGCTGGACTTATGTAACCACTGTTCTACCCTAGTTTTATATTTTTGTGTGCAAAGGGTATTGTGCCAGTTCTAAGCATAGTGCCTCAGAAACTATCCCAGGTTCTGCTAAGACTGTCGAACTGCTGGGTAAACAGTCCTGGCCAGCTTGTGTGAGGATCAGGACCACATGACCTGTTCTTTCCACTGGACTGACTGAAAGCCAAGCCTTGAGTGCAGAACAGATCACATGAACTAAACCTAAACCACTATCCCATAAGGCCAGAACTAAATCACTGTGCTGAAAGCCACAGACTTAGATATCAGATACTTCAATTTTGCTGTTTTCTTGGAAATTTTCTCTTAAAAAACAACCAAAAAACATTTCATTCTTCATATTGCTAGATAAAGCACCATGCATATTGTAAATAGAAAGCTGTATCTCCTAACTTTATGCTTATTTTTGCTTCCTCTATATTTTGATTTTCTCATTTAGAAAAATTCATGTGTTGGGTTGTGTAATATTCAAAGATCAAGCTAATTCCAAGATTCTGTACATATCGATGAGAGGTTGGTGCTACTTCAGCATGTAATATAAGGCTCATGCTTTGCCCCCATGGGTATCTGGGCAACCACAGGAGCCATTCCCGTGATAACACGTCCTTTGGGAGACTTTATAATGCACGCCATATTCCTAATTTCACTGAAAACTGGGCAGAATATAAGCATAGATGAGCAAGCTTTTTTTCCTGTTTTGAGTCTTTTTCTATTGTTGTTGGTATTTTATGTTTGGTATTGCTTTGCTGAGATGAGGATCAAACATAGGATCTTGAAAGGTTCAGAAAGGACATTCAGGCTAGGCTCTAACCAAGAGGTACGTCCCTACCCCACAAGCCATTTTTAGCACATTTTTCTTTGCAAATTTTGAGACAAGATTTACTGCACAGCCCGGTCATCATCAACTTGCAGATACTTTTACATCAACTCCCCCAAATGCCAGGGATAGAAGCAAGGGTCGCCACACCCAGATTTCTAGTGCAATTGTGAGAAATGAGAAAAAAGGTTTTGTGTGCTTGTCAAATACTAGAGATTTATATGTGAACTGAATGGTAATTTCACTTATTTTGCAAGCAACAATATTATTAAAGTGCAGAGGCTAAAAGATGTCTCATAGTCAGCTGGATATTCGTAGATATTAATCATCTATGAGGAGCTGGGTCATTTAGTAACCATCTCTCCAGCCTTACTCTGTATGTACAAGATTAGTATTATTTTCTTTATCTTATTTTTTTGTTTTGAATCTAATGTTGTGCCAAATGGATGAGGCCATTTTTTCTTTTGAAGAACATCCCCATTATTTATTCAGGACTTGCGGAAATATAGTCTTTATTTTCTGACTTGCTCAGGAAAAAACCTGCTCCATTCTCTTATCCATTTAGAGCGCATAGAGAGTGACAGATAATGCACCGCCTGCATCTGCTGTCCTTCTGCCATGGCTACACAGCACTTAGCTGCTGAAAAGACCAGGGACATGTGCAATGAGGCTTACTATGCAGTTAATACAATATAATCAATGCCCTTTCAGGATGCCATTCTAGCCTTAAACTGCCATAGAAAAGGGGGAAACCTACAATGGAATTAGGTATGTCTGTCTGTAAATTATGAGCAAATTGGGCTACTGACAGCTATTTATTTTATCTGAAGACTTGGGAATACCTGACAACAATAATTCTTATTATCCACATAAGGATTAAAAGAACACTTCCGAGTAAGTTGATGTATGTCTCCCCTTTCATTCTTTGAGCATCCCTGCACACTGAGACAGTATCATCTCCATTTGTACAAGTGAGGAAAATGAAGCTTCTCTGTGCCATTTAGCCCAAGACAAGCAAATGGGTTGCAAATCTGCATTAGAATCAGTAGCCACTGAGTTCCAGCCTCCAGGTCTCCAGAAGACAGGGAGTCTCTGCTCAAGTTCTATCTGCCCTGCTGTCACTGAGGTGCTTTTGTAAACCTTATGTTTAGAAATGGAAAGAAAGGAAATACAGGATAGAGGTTATTCTATCACATCTGCAGGATGTAGTTAACACACCGGTTTTTCATGAATATGAAATTCTGTAGATGAATATGTATCTATTTATATAACAATAGCGTGCTCCGGGAAGATGCATGTGGTTTGAAATATAGATACATTGGTTTCAATTCTAACATTGGTTTAAGTAAATTATTTATTACCCCATGCAATAAATATATCCATTACAGTTAACTTCTTTAATTTGGTTAAAGGAGCACAGGTTTATTCAGGAGTACACGTACATTGGTTATGTAAAACCAATAGCTGAAGTTTATCCATATGGCTTTAATTAGGATGCATAGATTGAGATGAAAAAGCGGAGAACTTCTGGCTTTGATTACGCCTGTATCTGCTCCAGTATCGGTGTCTGTGCAGGCAAATATGTGTTGGCTTCACTTAATACATGCTCATTCACAGACACTGTGCCTTGGCTCAGTTTCATGTTGAAGGCTTTCATTAAAAAGATATTGTCTACGTACTGGTTTAACTCATGTCATTCAATTATCCAAGAGTATTTTCCAGGCTTGGGAAAGAATGGCATATGTTGAAAAGAAGTTGGTTGTGTTGTGTTACAAAGAAAGCAGATTCATTTCAGTGAAAACTTCTTGGGACTTCTGGAAACTGTACTGTCTCCAGTCTATGTGCGTGTCTCAAGCATGACTTTGGGAGACTGCCTTATTTTTCCTCCCAGGACAGAGAACTCTTTGGGGAAGAAAAGCATTCCTCCATAAGCAGCAATCATCTTCTCAGGGGTTACTAAACTTTCCTACCAAAGAGAGAGAAGCAATTTCATAAAATCAGTGACTTATTTTACATTGATCTCACACTTATTATCTTACGGAAAAAATATCTTTAGTAATCATTTGTGCTTTTGGTGAGACTTTCAGTTACTTCATCCCCTTTCATTAGCATATGCTGATTACATAAAATGATGGTTTCATTAAAATATTTTCACATGTTTTTCATGTATTTTTCTTATATTCATCCCCATTAAAATCTCTTATCCCTCTTCCACAATTTTGTACAAACTGCTTTCTTTTTCTACTTTAATGTCATACACAGAGCTTATATATAAATATATATCTATATGTGTGTATGAACATATAAGTTTTTAAACTTATCTTTCTTTGTGTGTATATGTATGTGCTGTATGTGTGATATGTATGTTGTGATACATGTCTGTGTGACATATATGGGTGTGATCTATGTCTTTGTGACATGTATGTATATTATGAGTGTGTGTGTATGTGGTGTGTGTGTGATGTGAATGCTGTGATACATGTCTGTGTGACATATATGTGTGTGATCTATGTCTTTGTGACATGTATGTATATTGTGTGTGTGATGTGTATGTGTATGATGGGTGTATGTGCATGTGTGAAGGCATGCAGGCCCTGGCACATATGGAAATGTCAGAGTATAACATGATGTGGTCACTATCTCCACATTTGAGTGAGTTTCAGGGATAAACTCAGGCTGTCACACCTGCATGACAAGCACTTTTACCTGCTAGCATACGTCACTAGCCTTCCTACGTATTTTAAATCTAGATTCCACATATGGCAGAAAATGTGATATTTGTCTTTGAGTTTGCTTTATTTTGCTTAAAACGATGATCTAATTCTACCCATTTTCCTGAAAATGGCACGATTCTGTACTTTAGGGGTGAATAAAGCATATTCATATAAACCATATTTTTTTCACTAGCTCATTTCTTGATGGGTATCTAGGTGGATTTTAATACAATTAATAAATGGGTTAACGAAAGGTACAAACAGTTGAAAAAAGATTAAGTACAGATGGCCAAAACATAAACAAAAACTGCTTAACATCCTGATCTCTCACAGAAATGCCATCAAAATCACACTGAGATTTAATCTCATGCAAGTCAGAATAATTATCATTAGGAAAGCAAAAACAAAAAAAATTCTGGTTTGGAATCCATATACTCTTCTACTAGAAATGCAAATTGCTCTATCCACTATGGAAATCAGTATGGTGCTTCCTCCAAAACCTAAAAATGGAACTATCGCACGTACAGTTATATCACTTGTTAATATACACCCAAAGGACTCTAAAGAAATATGTAATAATATTGTTTGTTGTTTATACAGTCTAAAGAGTTTAATGCTTATAAGATGTAACTCCACAGTACATAGATATTGTCCACATGATAGTGGCCCAAAACATTAGACTAAAAAAGAATAAGTAATATATTTTAGTGCCTCTAAGTAATAGATTAAGTACTTTGGATCTGAATCTGTCAGTTTCCTGGAGATCATGAATACCGGCACACATGTAAGAAGCAAAAGACCAGGCATAATGGCTCAGAATATGTCACCTTCTATGCTGAAGTGTAGAATTCCAAGACCTTTAACATTCCAGAACTGGTTATAAACACTGATTCCAGAAGCTGGTAGTATGGGCTAATTGGTGGGACACTCGTCTGCTAAACAATAAATTGGACATGACTCCTAGAACTAAAAAAACCAAGCCATGGGGGTATAAGCCTATAATCCTGCTGCTTGGGAAATACAGGCAGGAAGATTGGAAATTGAAGGTCACGCTTGGGGGATAGGATGCCAACTTGGAATATATCACACCATACCAAAAGCAGGGGGGATTTCGTTGGTTATAGATTGTGTGCAGACCTCGCTTGTGAAACCTGAAAAAATATGTTGCATGTGAATATGGGAAGATCTTCCAGAAGGGAAGCCAGCCCACACAAGCCAAGTCTTATCATATCTTTTTTTTTTTTTTTTTTTTTTTTTGGTTTTTCGAGACAGGGTTTCTCTGTGGCTTTGGAGCCTGTCCTGGAACTAGCTCTGTAGACCAGGCTGGTCTCGAACTCACAGAGATCCGCCTGCCTCTGCCTCCCTAGTGCTGGGATTAAAGGCGTGAGCCACCATCGCCTGGCCCTCTTCTTTCTTTTACATTCTTTCTTGACTTTTTTCTCTTTTACTTTTATTAAAGTTTATGCATTAAACTGCAATGCCATGAATACAGTAAAGAAGCCAGGCATTGTGGTCCTGAGGCCAAAGATACCTATCTTACAAACAATCTTGGTACCAGAGACCCACCAGCAAATAGTCTTTGTTTTTGGTCAGGAAATATTTTTAGTTCTGATGAATGTCTTCTATTTAAAAAAAAAAGAGTCTCTTGTGTCAGTGAGAACCTTCAAAATTCTTATCAGTCAAGCTCTTAGTAGACAGTTTATGAAACTGATATGAAAGTTCTCCAAGGTCTGGGCAGCGGTGGTACATGCCTTTAATCCTAGCACTCAGGAGCATAGACTGGTAGATCTCTGTGAGTTCTAGGTCAGCCTGGTCTACAAGAGCTAGTTCCAGGACATGCTCCAAAAGCTACAGAGTTATCCTGTCTTGAAAAACCAAAAAAAAAAAAAAAGAGTTCTCCAACACTGAAGCATAGTTATATAACTTCCTATATACACATTAATAAAGGAGAAAGTCACAGAGGAGTCAGGGTACAGTAGGGTCTGGAGAATTTTCTGCCTATATTTTCCTTAAGGTTAGGTGGTATTTTGCAGTTCATTCCATATGTTCCTCATTCCTCATTTTCTGTTACTACTAAACTACTTGATACAGTCCAGCCAGAATGAGAGAGATAGAGACAGACAGACAGACAGATAGATGATAGAATGTGTTAAAAGCCAAAAGTATAAAAGAGAGAGGAAAGATGCATGTTAAAATCAAAAGTATAAGTTGGAGAGCATTATAGCCCTGTGATATTTAAGAGTTTTGACTAAGGCCAGGATTTGACTTAGCTGGTAAACTGCCTGTGATGTAAGAAATCCCACGTGAAAAGGCAGGCATTCTGGTTCACTTGAGTAAACCCCAAGACTAAGGAAGCAGAGGCAGGTTGGTTGGCCAGTCATTTTGGTATTCTAAGAAAACTTGAAGTGTGTTTGGAAGTTTTAAGTGTTAAGGAAGAAGTGAGGGTAAATATGATCAAGATTTATTATATGTAATTTTCAAAGAATTAACATATATATATTTTTAATTTTTAAAAGACAGTTTCTGCAGACACGCCCACAGGCCAGCCCAGTGTAATCCCGTATGGGGATGGCCTTTCTAGGCTATTTTGGTTGTGTCAAGCTGACCACTAAAATTCACCATCACATGATGTGGGATGTCTCTCTATATGCTGGGTGAAGATATTTTATTAACCATTGGTATTAAAGAAGCTGATTTGTCCAATAGCCAGACAGAATAGAGCCAGGTGAAAAATCTAAACAAAGAAACAGGGAAGAAGAAGGTGGTGTCATATAGAGGCTAGCAGCCACCAGAGCAGCAGGATGTGAGGTAACAAGCCACGAGTATCATAGTTAAATATAGAACAAAAGAAATGGGTTCCCATAAGTTGTAAGGGCTAGTTAATAATAAGCCTGAATAATAAGTAAGCAATTTGTAATTAATATTAAGCCTTGGATTGATAATTTGGGAACTGGTGGGAGGGAGAGAAACCTTTAGTTACAATCACACATATTCACGTCATGGTTCAGATTTGGATAAACTCTCTTCTATTTCTCCGAGCTTCAGGTTTCTTAAATTAAAAACTCAATTATGGTAGTTATGGCAATGAATTAAGGACTTAGCAAAGGGTCTAGAAAGCAGTGAGTGCATTACGGAATGGGCAATGATATTACATTTTAGTATGACAACAGAATGAGAAGAGCACTACCTCCACACCCACATTAAAGTCTGCTCTGAGCAGTAAACATTCATTCTTCTCAAGAGTTCTTTAGATTATGACGGCTAGCAAAGGCCAGGGTAAACCTAAGGAAAGTACTATTGCCATTTTGGAAAGAGAGAATTAAAAAAATATCCCTAGTAAACTTCTTTAGAATATGAATATGTTCTGAAGAGATAATGTACAGCTTGCTAAAAATACTGAATTGTGTCCTTGGAACCTATGCCGAATAGATCATAAGCCTTTTCACACAATCAAACACAGACATGTGAGATGATGTCTGTGTTGAGTAGCATATAGTAACCATTTAGTCATAACATATGGAAGTATCAAATCATATTGCATATTTTAAATATATGTCATCTTAGTTATCGGTTACCTTAAATGGAAGAATGTATCTGAATAAAAAGATCATTTCTCATCCAAAAGAAAACTTTCTAAGTCAACTCAGAGAATAAGGACAGTAGACAAGCCTGTAACTAAATTTCATTATGAAGGCTGCTATCTACAGATAGGTAAAATATGCTAATGAGTATAAGCTAAAGTATATCATTGGATCATACTTAAATACTGATAAATAATTTTAAATACAATGAATAAAAAACGTTTATGAGCAAATATTCCCATAGTTAGTTGACATGAAACCCATACATCAGATTTGTAATGACACTGGCTTTACCTTTCATGTATCAAAGGAAAACCAGGTTGTGCTCCAAACAACTGGAGAAGCAAACATGTTTTAGCAATAAAGGCTGCACCTGAAGACCTAAGTATGGTGATAAAGGAAAGCATAAAAACTGAAAAGTGATATTTTCATAATTAAAGAATACTTCTTAAGGACAGCATGGCTAAAATCTGGCTGGTTGGAAATGATCATCTCTGTCCAGAGATTTGGAAGAAATTAGAGTTTCCTGAAGAACATTGTCTTAATGGCTAAGTTTGGAGTGAAAATACCAATGATGAAGGTGTTAATAGCAATGATTAATAGACTCCATTATTCTTTAAGCTAGGTATATAATTGATATTAATACAACAACCAGTCAAGAAATTATTGTTTATTTAGGGATAAGGATGAGGAAATCAAGACTTTAAAATTTAATAATATAACACAATATATCACTGATAGAACATTATCCAGGCTACAAATCACATGCAGAGATTATTAAGAGACCATCCTTCTTTAAACTGCACTGTTTTTAGGAAAATGCACACAATGAAATGAAGTTCACTGTCCCAAGACATAATCAGACCAATGGCATTCATTCAAGCATAAGATCAAGGCTAAACTCTGTAATTTCCTGTTCCTTCCAAAGACAAACTTCTGCCACCAGAGATCTAGGTCTGCCTGCTCAGTCATGCCTGACTGTGCTCTGTCTTGGCTCATATTTGACTTAAGATGCAGAAGCAGCAGTCTAGGACGTATACAGAAGGCAAACTCTATTTTCTACTTTAGTAATTGAGATAAGGGAATTATTTTTTCCAACTTCAAATTTATGTTCAGAGATTAACCTTACAAGTTAATTCTATTTATGAGCCAAGTGGGGCAGAGGTGGGACAGAAAACTAGACTGATAGTGTCTCGTTCATAATGTTACACTATGAAGTTAGAGACACACATTCTGTATCAGGTAATACTATTAAATTTAGTTTAAATAGCAGTGACAATATCATCCCTGATCCTTTGGAGGCTGTGGGTGATATAACTGGATATTTAAGTGTGATTATTCAAAATTCTCTTATTTCCATACTGATCAGTTACAGATATGTTGTGGAATATTATTTTAACTAGGCAAAGATGTGTTACATTTGTTTTTGGCTGTGGAACATTACTTTAACCCTGTAACGGTGTGCTATGTTTGTTTTACCTGCCTTTGTTAATAATTCAAATACGTATTGTATTTGTTTCTGCTGTGTTTATTTAATTGTGTAAAGATATGCTGCCATTTTGCCTTGCTTGCCTAAGGCACCTGATTGGTCTAATAAGAAAGGTTAATGACCAAGAGCTTGACAGGAGAGGGATAAGTGGGGCTGGTGGGCAGAGAGAATAAATAGGAGGAGGGATCTAGAGAGAGAAGAAGGAAGAGAGAATGAGGGAGAAAGAGAAGGACACAGCTGAAGAAGAAACAGGAGAAAGAAGCCAAACAGCTTCCAGCCAGCCAGACACAAGGAACAGGAAAGTAGAACATCCAGAGAGAAAAAAAGGCAGAAGCCTCAATGCAAACATAGATAATGACAAACAGAATAAAATCAGAGCTCAGCTAGGACCAAGCATTCATAACTAATAATAAGCCTCTGTGTCATGACTTGGGAGCTTGGTGGTGGTCTAGAAGAAAGCCCGCTATATGGGTCTTGGTCTTGTTTACCACCTTCTGCAAAAGAAACTTCTCTGATGAGGGCTGAGACATGCACTAATCTATGTGTTTAATAGATAAGTCATTAGGAGTCATTTTAGAACTATCCATTTAGGAGAATAATAGTAACATATTCTCTTTTGGGGCCTGTGACTTATGTATCCACAGGTTTTTGACCCCAATAATATTGCCAGACCATGAGTTCCTTCTTGCCCCCTCTTCTAGGTGAATAACACCTTCCAATGCTATGAAAGCTAGCCAATCTGTGTTAAACTTCTAGGTCAGTACGAGCTTGATTACTTATTGTACTACGAGTCAATGTGTATGTCTTGTCCTCAGCAGTAGGATTTTCCCATAAAGTTCTAGAGGATAACCAAGAGCAATGGCAAAAACCTGTAATGTCTGGGGTTGGGGCATCTAAGGGCCTTCATTAAGTGATAACTCTAAAAAAGAAACAACCTACTTTTGACGCTGGGTTTTTTATTTCAAGCCTTTAGTGTCTAGGAGTGTCATTTTCCTGTCACAGGGTAACTCCACTGAAGCGCTTTTCAAATATTTGTTTGAATAAGTTATAGGAAGCTTCTAGAGTTTCCACAGAAGTTTTCAGTACTATCTATTCCTTCCATATTCCTTCCTTTCCTCTGCCTTCCTATGCCCCACTCATTCTCCGTTATTTTCTTTGTCCCCTCTACAGTACCTGTTTTCTCTTTCCACCCCTCGAAAGCGCACAGCTGTTTACTATTTCCTAACCTCTATGGTTATTCCAATTTAAACACACATATCTAGTGATTCAAAAGTGGCAGCTACACATGAAGGAACATGCAATTTGCCTTTTCAAGTCTGGATCATCTCACTCAGAATCATTGTCTGCAACTCCATTCATTTACCTGAAAATTTCATAGTTTATAAAACAGCACTCCTCATCCAAATTTCAACATTACTCTTCCCAGAAATAGAGAAAAAAACTTCAAATTTATATAGAAGCAGAAAAGATACGAGATAGCTAAAGCAATTCTGAGATAAAGGAAGAAGGCCAGAGATATTAATTTCTAAGTAATATAAATTCATAATAATAAAAACAACAAGGCATTTGCAGAAATTTAGACAAGGAGTTCAGTGGACTAGAACAGAAGATAAATAAATAAACCTCTACAGTTACAGCATTTAGTCATCTGTTTTTTTTTTTTTTTTGAGGGTCTCACTATGTAGCCCAGACTGGCTTTGAACTCAAAGACCAACTGCTTCCACCTCCCCCATACTGAGATTAAAGTTATGAGCCACTATGGTCAGCTAGCTATCTGGTTTTTGATAAAGATGCCAAAAAAATACACGAGAGAAATGATAACATCTTAATCTAAGAGTGATAGCAAAACTTGTTATCCCATGTAGAAGAATAAAACTTAGATTTCTACAATGTATGAATGTAGAATTTAAACATATTAAAAACCTTAATTCAAGATATTGACATAGACAGGTATCTGAACAGGACTCTAGTCACTTAGGAGATAGTGCAAACAATTGACCAATCGGATTTCAAGAAACTGAATGGCAAAAGGAACAATCAAGTAAAGACAGAGCCTACAGAAGGAGAGAAAATAGTTGTCAGTTCTACATATGATAGATAATTAATATAAAAATATATAAAGAATGCAAAAATAAAAAAAATGAGGCATAAAAGCTAATCAATAAGTGGCATGATGACATAAGCAGCAGTTCTCATAAGATAAAAGTAAATAAAAACTACACTGAGAATTTATTTCATCCCAATCAGAATGACAGTCATCAAGAAAACAGATTGGAAAAGGGAATCCTTACGCATTGTTATGTGGGCCCATAGACTATTCCTTCAACTATGGAAGTAAATATGAAGGCATAAGCTCCTTAACTGGTTATCCAATACAGAGAGGTCAACCTTAAAATCACACATACACAAGAGACACTAAACATATTTAACATATTGCATTGTGTATATTTATGTGTGTGTGTAAAAGCAATACTACTCAAATAAAGAGAGGCCACCAATTTGAGAGGGAGTGGGAGTTCATGGCAGGAGCTGGAGGAAGCAAAGGAAACCTGTAAAGTGATATAACTTTATTTTAATTAAAATAAATATGTATTAACATAAAAAGAATATAGAACCAAATTACATGTTAAGCCTGCCCTTAAGAACAGCTAGTAAAAATTAGAAGAATCCATAAATTAAACACATATACAAATAAAATGCAGCATAATTAAAAAACTTAAACTAAAAATGAACCTTGCTATTCCACTCCAAGTCAACACATCACAAATACTTATTATGACAGTATTCATAATAGCTGACTTGTGGATTTAACCTAGGGTGTCCAACATGAAAGGAGTAGGTAGGAAATATGGCTTATATGAACAGTATAATTTACTTTTCTTCCATGTAGAAAAATGAAGTCCCTTTCATTTGCACAAAAATAGATGAAAGTGGAGATAATCATATTAAACTAATGAAGTTGGTGTCAAAAGGTTAACTATAACAAGTTTTCTCTTACTTGTGGATTTAAGATATTTCAGATCCATAAAATATATTTTTCATGTTGTGAAATTTGAAGCAAAACATGACTAATGCCCTGAGAGACAGAAAGATGTTAGAAGGGTATGAAGGGGAATATGCTTAAAGCACATTGCACCCACACATGAAAATGGCCTTCTGTAATCCTGCATAATAAAATTGTTACAGACTTATTTATTTGGGTTGAATGTGTCTAAGTGTTTTGTCTATATGTATGCATGCTCAGCACTTCTGTGCAGTATCAGTTATGGCCAGAAGAAGGTGATGAATTCTTTGGAACTCAAGTTCAAGCAGAGGTCCTCCGGAAGAGCAGCGAGTGAGCTGAGCTGGTTCTCCAGGCCCTGGATAATAACATTTTAAGAAGGCAGCCACAAAAAAAAAAAAAAAAAAAAAAAAAAAAACAAAAAAAAAACTTTACTGTGTTTCAAGTACCTATGGGAAAAGGTTGAGTGGGGACAGGAAGTGGGAACAAAGCAATTAGGTTTTCTATGGCAAAAACAATCACTCCGTTCTTCTGAATACCACAGTCCTTAATAGCTCCATGCTAAGCCTGCCTATCTAGACTATAAACAGTTAAATAAAGACGGGAAACGCCTCCATTGAGTTAATGTTTTGAGAATTCCAAAGAGCCTTGTGTCTTAACATTAATAGCTTGTGATAGCATGTCAAACTGTCATGAGAATGATGAACATCTCTAAGTCTTCCCTTATGGTGGGAAGTTCTTGTCTGCTGACAGTGACACTATTGAGAACTGGGAGCATGGAATGAATCCTAGCCTCTCTTCACTCCATATAAATAAGTTATTCTGAGTACAATTGTGTCCTCTTTATTGGGCTAAGTTCCTCCATCAGCTCTTTGTCTTTGCTGTCAATCAATAACCATAGCCTTTTTTTCCAAAATCAATAAATGAAAGAAGCACAAATATTCAAGCAAAGAGAATGAGCAAGATCAAGAAGAGAGGTAGCCAAGGTCACTTGTGGCACCTAGAGGACAATGGGAATTCCTTAAAACAAAAAATTCCTTTTTAAACAAATGTTGCATAGAGGACAAGATCGTGTTGAAGTATTGTCAACATACTCTACTAGAATCTGAGTTAAATCACCTACTTCTAAGAATACCAAGTAAAGACCTTTTCTGGCCCTAGTTGAGGATATGTCACCAAAGGTACAAAATTTCTCTCCTATAACCACTAAAACCAAGCAGACTGCAGTGGTGAAGTGTGTAGGGTGGTTTACCGCAGGCAATGAATTAATTTATACTTCAGAACTATAGCGGTAAAAGGGACTTTCTGACAGTGAAATTTGAAAGATTCTATAGTTGAGCCGGAAATTCTAAATGCCAAATCTTAACCTCAGGGATGCATTTTCACAGATGATGCTTTGGAGAACTTTACAATCTGTTGGTTGTCTTTAAGGAAGACCATACATATAAAGACAGTGATAATTTCTGCTCTAAAGGCAGTACTTGTTTTATATGAAATCAAGGTGCAGACTGAACAGAATAGGCGTGGTTTACTCTGATTTTCAGTGGAATTCTGACCCGAGCTGTCAAAGCACCAGGCTCTATTGTGGCTTCCTGATCTGTTAGTTCCAGGTTCAAATCCCATCTCAAACATGTAGTGGTTTTTCACCTAGACTAAGCGAATGAACTTCTTGACCAAATGAAATAATACCAGTTGCGAGCCCAGTGGATTACAGTTAGGATTTAATTAAACAAGTAAAGTATTTGCTAAATAGCCAGGGATTGAAGTTGTACTCAATGGCATTATCATCATCTCTGTTATTAATATTCTCATAAATGTTACATTATCAGATTGCAGTGAACATGGGGTTTTTATCCATATAGAACTTCCCACTTAAAGGTTTTTGTTTTCCACTGCTCTGTTGAAGTTCAAACTTTTTTTAAAAACATTTTTACATATTCAATGGAATATACTAAAATAAAATACATTTTGTTAGGAAATGAAGAATGCTGGATGGCTTTAAGAAGAAGCATGAGAACCTGGTCTAACCTTGAGGACACAGGCAAATGATGGAGCATGCCTAATCCCTATGTCATTTTGTATACACAGGTCATCTTAACTACAGTTTTTCTTAGATTATAGAGGAAAAAACATCTTGTCGGTGCTTGTCTTTAAGGATTCTCTGGGGTCTCTTCCTTCCTGTTAAAGTATCTAGAGTAACTCAAGTTCATACATTCACTCCAGTCTATCAAAGTCGGAGCATTTCCTGAGTAAAGAATCTCAGGTTTGACCATTGGTACCACGATGGTAGCGAGCTAATGGTGTAATGGGCACATTTCTCCCTAAAGACTCATTCTAGGTGAAATTCACAGCCCATTCATGCACATTCATGGGCTTCGATTCCTTCATCTCACCCTGAAATACATCTTTGTATTTCTAACACTGGAAAGGAAATTCCCTTGAGACTTTCCTATGCTTTTAGAGTCAGTTAAAGTAAATTCAACTGGAATCACCTGGGAAGGAAAAGAAGTCCCATTAATTAAATTTTGTGCCTGAGCAACACAGGCTTCACTAGAAAAAGAAAATCACTCTTATTGTTTAAAATAGGGCTGAGCAGACTTTCCTCCCCTAGGAATTGAAATACTACTCCCAACAACTCATTTTAGTTTTGGAAAGTGATCTGAGTAGGGCGAAACAACCTCTGAAGTACTTGTCTAACAAATGTTTTGTGATTTCCCCATCAACAGATAATAAAGAGCAGCTCAAAGACATCCTCCATCAATAGCACATTAGAAACAATATTGTCATGGAAATTCTCTCTAAAATATTGCCTCTGTAACTGTCCTGCAGCTCCTATGATGGTACGGTCGCAGGCAGGAGCTCAGATGCACTTCATCAGAAGCACAGAAGGGAAGACAAATCTAAAAACATTAAGTTAGCCAAGGCGCCAGGAAATGCAATCTAAAAACAACCCACATTAGAGGTCATTTCTTCTCAGGCTTCTGCTCTGAGGGTCAACAGAAAACATTTGGACGCTTTTGTATGTTTTAGAAAGACAGAGTGAAGTCTTTTAATCTGCAATTATCTGATTAACAGAAATATGAATGCAGAGAGGAAGGTTATTAACACTGTGGATTTTATTTCTAGTCTTCTCTTCTATTGAGGGTACTCTTGCTCACATGTTAATGTTCTTCTGCAAAAATATGTTCCTGAGAGAGAGATGAATTTCATTGGTGTTTTGAGAAGGATGGGGAAGGTACCAGAAGGATTTGGACCTGTTCCTTACTAATTCTGTGGTGAAATGCGGGGTGTTCACCATAAGCCAACCCATTCCTTCAATGTTTGTCATGGTTCGTAAAAGAGATTGAGAACTCCATTATATCTGGGCCGATTGTGTGTAATTTCCATCTGTGTGAGCAGGAGCTACAGCAGTGGCAGAACAGCTTGGGAGTTTAGTCATTATTTTACTCTGTCAAATGAAGGGGAAAATTAGTTCCCAGGTAAATCTACAAAGATTTGTGTTTGGTTCTCTGCCCTAGACGCAAATATATTGAGGGCAGCTCTGGAAACAATTACAGTACTATAAACCTCCAGATAAGGACACCGAGTTGTTAAGAGGTCATCACATTTGTCCACATTAATGGAGCTGGGGGAAGTGGGAAGCAATGATGACCTCCCAAAGACTCCTGATTTCTCTTCTAATGCCTTAAACTCCGGCAGAAATATAAGGCTACAGTGACATAACTCCAATCGAAAACTTACAACATGGTCATTTATTTTTAGAAAATTTGGAATCGTGAAGATAAGAATTGACCTATCAGCACAAAGAGAAAACCAGACAAAAACAAAGCAGCTGCTTTGAAAGATTAGATGGTTGGTAACAGGGGTTATAGAACCTGGGAGAAGACAGACCGCACTTTTCCTACAAGTGTCCTGATCCAGATTGAGTCCCATTTGTTCAATAAGTTAAAGAATTGGACATAAAATATTATGAAGGCAAGAGAAATTAGAATTTTGAGGTCATAACTTTGAGAAGGAGAGAAAAATGTGGGAAGCCTAGAGCTCCAAAAGTCTACAGAGGGTGCACTGCTTGATATGTGTGCAATTAAAAGTTCCCGCCATCCATTTGAGTGAGTGAAACTCGTAGTTGAAAGGTTCCCAGATTCTGTGAAGTTAACACCTATTATAGCTTTGGCAATTTAGTACAGCTGCCCTTGAATGCTGTGTTACATTTTTCTTCTTTTTCATTTTTTAAATTGTATTTGAGTTGGAAAAACTTGTATTGAAGCATGATCAAATTTCTTAATCCTTTCACCTTGATAAAAATCTACTGATGATCTCAACAGAAGAATCCATCTCTATTTTCACATTTTCTGGATTTCTATAATTTCTTGTTACCTATTTTAACTTCCACCTCTCCTCTAGAATTTGTCATCTGTTTAGTCATGCCCTGTTCGGGACCAGACTGCTCAGTGAATTGACTGTGGAAATTTTGAAGTTCATACTATAATTCCAACATCTAACAGTAATTTTTGCTATCACTTTGTGGATTGTTTTGTTTCTTGATAATGACTTGATTTTACTTGATTTACTTTTGTATATTTCCTATTTTTTAACTGAATACAGAGACTCAAGTTAATATAATTCATACCCAGGTATCTATATGCTGAGAATTTCTTTAAATTGTTCAGGGTGTAAAATGGCTTCAGTTACTTTTTTTCATGTTGGTGTCTCTATTCAGCATAATTCACTGGAGAATCATTGAGGTTGTATGAATGAATGATTTGCTAATTTTTCTATTATTCCATTGTATGAAATATAATTTGTATACTATATAAGCCATAGGATGTCTGGATTATTATCTGTGATCTATCATGTTTGAAGCAATAATAGGTAGGTAGAGTTGAGAAGAGGGTCAGAGATAGTCTGAGAGAAAAAGTTTACGTGATGTGACAAACATAGGAGCTGAAGAAATGTAAGTTCCAGTATTTAAAAAATAACTCATCCCTTCTATCACTGTTTTGACTGTAGAGGGATGTTGGGCCCAGCAGCATGGATAGGATGCAATATCACATCTAATCCTCTGTAGACCATAGGCATTCTCCATGAGCAATCTTATTTTCTTTCCTGGGGTACTACTACTTCCCGAGGCCACTCAATATCTCCTCACCCCAATAGTCCTAGTGGGACTGGTTTATGATGTTCATCCTGACTCAGGTTAAAGGATGTTAAGGGACATATTTTTGCTTGCCATGCTTTCTGTTTGATCAAACTCCGTTTCTGGCAGATTCTAAGCTAATACCATGACCTTGATCTTCTGTCAGCCTTAGCTGACTCCTGATAGGGCTCAAGGTGCATGAACAATTCCCATTGCCCATGTACACAGCATATTCAGCCTGCTTTTCATCCCAAGGACAATGTAACATTTCTTTTTATTTGTGCTATTTTATCATTTATGTATTTTTGTGAACTGTTGTCCAAGCTTCAAATTATTCTGGATCTCACTAGAACAGCATTTGAGTTTTTGTTATTCTCTTTCTAAGGACCTCAGACCAATCAAAATCATGTCTGTTTTGCCCTTTATCTGCCTTACAATTCTCACCTCTCCTCTTGTTTGAGTTAACACCATATAAACTTGATGGACATGCCGGTTTAAGTCATTCTGATCTGCTAAAGACTTTCCTATCACATAAAAATCATGTCTCACCCTGGGACTCAGCCAACCCACTAAATCCCTGTATCAGTCCCAAGGTCTGTGTTGAATCAACCTCTTTCTTAATCCTCCTGTGAACACAATTCTATCCTACTCAGTGAACTGGGCAATGAATACTGCCTCTCCCATGCCTGTCATTCCTCTACAGTCTCTGTTATTCATGGAAACTCTCCAAGGAGCTGAGTTGCCTGAAATTCATCCATACAGCTCTAGGGAGGCAGCTTTCATAAGTCATCACTCATGCTGGGGTGGGATTTTTCAGCTAGGCAGTTGCCTTTGGGCCACCTAAGCTCCTGTAAGTTACTTTTCACCCATATTCTGTCAATGAACTCAGTGGTTCACTAAGACTTGGGTACAATCATTTCTTTGGTCTGTCATCAGTGTCCTTTTTTCCCCCGATGACTACAAAGCAAATACACTTTCTAAGTAGTGACTTAAATCTGACATGGGATAGACAGCAATCATTTTTGCAACATAATGTGTTCTGGAACTTACCCTCTAAATCCTGGTACTCTACACCCAAGCTTTATTTCTTCCTTATTCCACCAATTTTCTAGGTATTAGTTGTTCATCGGAACAGTTTTCAATTGCTTCTTATCCATTGAGAAGCAACCTTAAACTGGATGGATTAATTATTTATATGGCGCTCACAAGAAATGAAGAGGGCAATTTTTGAATGTTGAACAGGGCTGATGTTTTGCTGGGTTGGCCTGATCTTCTGGTTTATTATGACTTATTTATTTGGAAGCTTTTTTAAGAATTCCATCCAGATGTTGAGTAAGCTCTTTATTTTTTGTGTCCTCCACACATTTTTTTTTGATCTTTCACACAACAGATAGCTATTACCTTATCTCGGTCTTATTTATCTTCACATTGCTGGTTCTTTGTATCCTTGGCTTTTCCTCTTCTGGCTGTGGTTTTGTCAATCTTTTTATAATCAAATTTAAGTTGAAAGTGATTCAGTAGGGGGAAACAACCACACTTATGTCAAGACAGAGAAAGATTGCTCAAGTGAATTTGCTTATGTCCAGGCAAATTTAAGAAAACCATTCTTAAATAATGACTCTTTTCAGTCTTACATCCACGAGACAAGAATTTCTCCCTAGTTCTTCTTGCCTTCTGGGACAATCACGGAAGAAGTGGCTTCTGCCATTATTGATTGTATTCCACATGGAATGCAGGTGACACTTGGAGTTACATAGTTCTCCATTTGGCTGCCTCAATTGCCCAAGATTATAAGTAATGTGTTGTGTTGTTACTTAGCATTATCTTCTACTCTTCTTTGTTTGCTGTATCTCCTGGGAGTAGGTTGCAGGGAGTCTAAGGCTGCTTAACTACAAAATCAGCCATCTCTCCTGTCATTCCAGATACATAGGTCAGAAGTGTCAATTGGAAGAATACAGGGCAGCCACAGTTTTTTAAGTTAACTCCAAAACATATTCAAAACTGTGTCTGCTTCAATTAGAAGCTATGATCTCTGTGACTTTTTTCTTTTCGCATATGCTCCAAGTTCTTTTAAGCTCCAGATGAAAAGATAAATCTCATCAAAAAACCCATCTGAGAGTTGTGAGCAGGTTATTGGAGTGATGGAGTTAGGCAGGTAAATATGGAGAGTGAATTTAGGAGACATCTTATCAGTACAGCCTCATGTAAGGAGTTACCAGTACATACAAGGGTAGCAGGAGCGTCAACCACCAAGCTAAACTTCCACATCCGCTTGGGGTGCCGGGGTTTGGAAATTCAGCTGTAGCAACAAAGCATGAGCTGTTTGAAAAAAATGCTAAATGCACATGAATGAATTGTGGACAAGCCCTGTGTCATCAGGGACATATAGCACAGCCTGGATGTGTGAGAAGGAGTGAGCTAGAGAAGAGAAGGAGGACAGGGGCAGTACCACCTCTGTTTCCTAACCACATTCTAGCCTACTGGCTTTGCAAGCTTCCACTTTTCCCCAAGAGTTTCTTTCTTTGATTTTTCTTTAATTTCATTTCATTTTTTGCCTTTTCTCTGTCATTGTTGTTGCCTGCATGTTGGAACAAGCGTGCCTGCCAGCTCCTAGTATATTACTAGAAGTTGCAGTTTGCTTTTTGAAATCATATCAAGCTGGAGTAAAGGTGTTTTTTTCCATCCCTGTTATCTACGTTTGCTTGTTTTGTGCTTATGAGCAAGAATGAAAGTGGAAAAGCAATATTTTCCTAAAACAACCCAAGGCAAGAAACCACGAGGTACAAATCATTGATTGCAAGCCCCCTCGTGGGCTCGTTAGCCTACTGACAGTTTGTCGGAGATACAAACTAATGCTGTCTGTTCTAGGAGAAATATTATATTCATTCAGTCTTGAGTAAATCCATATATTAAAGCCAAACATTGATAAATAATGTAGGCCAATAAACTCAAAAAGGCCGATTTCCACATTTCCTAGAAGACGGACAGCATGCTACTATTTTTAATGGTTCTCACTGTTGCCATCTCATATGCGTGAGCAATGTTTCAGTGGTTAAGTCTCTGATTTATTAATTAGAATGCAGTTTCCAGTGTGCTGATGTTACCCTGAGTTGAATGATAAGCGCATATTTTAAATATGAGGTTTGGCAATTGCACAGTATTTTAAGTTGGCTTGGAATATGAAAAGGATAAAAACATCTCTCAGGGGTACAGGGGATTCAGATCACTTCCCTGTGAACTGGCAGTTTAAACACAAAATTAGCATTTGTTTTCTAAGGATGAAGCATGGCAGCGAATGATTTTTAAAGCAATATTTTGTTAGAAAACACTTTATTTTTCCTTGAAAACCTTCCATCTACTCGTCCTTACTACCAAATCCAACTCTAAATATTTTTGAAAGATTGCTTTCCCGTGTGTATTTCCCGAAACAGCAACATGCACAGAGAGGATTTTCATTATCTACTCTCCTGAAGGCAAGCTCCTTGCTAAGACTTTCTTAATTAATGACACCCCACCTCCCCCAGAATTACCCTTTATCCAGGTAAAACCATAACCACTCCCTGTCAGTTCTGTTTTTGTTCTTCTCTTAGGGTTGCTCCATAGCTGTCTGAAGCCCGTGACTTCCAGCCGCCTTCCTCAGCATTCTTTATTTTTCACAGCTTCTCAATCATAACACAGTTTTGTGATGTAACACTCAGTTTTGGATGTGGGAAATGTCTGAGCACAAGGGTTGGTATTTTCCAGTCTGAGTCTTTCTTGAGTGAATACGCTGTCAATTGGTCGTTCTTGAATTGACATCCCACCAAATTTAAGTATAACATCAAAATAAAAGACAGATTACTTTGTCATGTTCACAATGTACTGGTTTCTTATCTCTTAAAGTTCTAACAAAAAGTCAGTAAAGTGCATCAGTTTAGACAAAGGCAGGAGTTTCCTGGCTCCACAGAATAGAACTTTTTGAGAAGGTAGAAAATAAAGGCAGTGGTACTTAAGGTTTCTGGATGCTAAGGAAGCAGAGATTTCCTGTCCCCAAGTATGCTGGGTACTTTAATGTTAACTTGTAGAGATAACCTGTATTGAGAAAATTCCCCTCACTGGGTTAGCCTATAGGTAGTAAGCTTGTCATTCATTTTCTTGTCTGATGATTGATGTGGAAGGGCCCAGCTCACTGTGGACAGTGTCAATTTTGTTCAGATGGTCCCGAGTGTATAAGAAAGTAATCTGACCAAGTCAATGAACAACACTTCTCCCTGGCCTCTGCTTGTGATCCCGTCCTGAATTAACCTAGTGGACTGTTGCCTGGAGATCTAACATGAAATAAACCCTTTGCTTCCCAAGCAGCTTTTGGTCATGGTGTTTTATCCTAGTAATAGAATCCTTAAATCCTTAACTAAGATACCAGGTACAGAGATGGCTTCCATGTTTTCAAAAGCTGTTTGGGTTCTCTTCCTATCACTGTACTTACTATCTGGCAGCTCTAACATGGACAGAAGAATCCAGAGTACAAACCATCTTGTATTCAATGGCCCGGGAGGCTCTCTTGAAAGCTTTTCCTTGAAGCCAGGTTGAAGGAAGCTCCACCACTACCCTCCCAGATTTATTTGAAGTGAGGAAGCTAATTCTAAAGCCATTAATTGTCTATGTCTGTGGTTTCAACAACTGTGCTTCATTATCCTCCAGAGTCAAGGCAAGACTATTTCCTTCATAAGTTTTATTTATTTATTTATTAAAGATTTCTGTCTCTTCCCCACCGCCCCCTCCCCTTTCCCTCCCCCTCCCCCAATCAAGTCTCCCTCCCTTGTCAGCCCAAAGAGCAATCAAGTTTCCCTGCCCTGTGGGAAGTCCAAGGACCACCCACCTCCATCCAGGCCTAGTAAGGTGAGCATCCAAACTGCCTAGGCTCCCACAAAGCCAGTTCGTGCAGTAGGAACAAAAACCCATTGCCATTGTTCTTGAGTTCTCAGTAGTCCTCATTGTCCACTATGTTCAGCGAGTCCGGTTTTATCCCAGGCTTTTTCAGATCCAGGCCAGCTGGCCTTGGTGAGTTCCCGATAGAAATCTCAAGGTCCAAATCAGGAGCAGAAGGCGAGAGAGCACGAGCAAGGAACTCAGGACCGCGAAGGGTGCATCCTTCATAAGTTTTGAAGGTTTCTCAGGATAAGACTGTTTGGAGGAGCTGATACATAACCAATGCCATTAAATGCAATGTTTGCCTTAAGAAATGATTCTGAAAAGTCTCAGAGGCAGGGGACAGCTCTGCCATGCCAGACTGGGCAGGGCAAGCAAGCGGTGCCCTATTTCCCCTAGCAACGATGCTACTTAAGTTTATGAGAAGGGCTTAGCATTTTAAGAAGCACTTCTGGTCAGAAAATCATTACAGACACACAATAAAGACAGAGGCAGATAAAAAGACCTCGATGTCAGTCACAGTGTTGGAGGAATGTACACAGACGTGAGAGAGAGAGATAAAGAGTATAGACAGTCAGAAAAGGAAGTAAACAGTTTAGAAAAAATGAAACAAAGATTTTAAAGAGACAGAGTACAGACATTCATAGATTAAAGGAGTAAAGATAAGAAATAAATATTAAAAAGTAATAGAGTAAAAAAATAATAAGCCATGTAAAGATGAAATATTCACAGAGTCTGGGTTATGTGTATTATTGTGTTTTCTTTGAAGTTTTTGCCTGAAGAAAGACATTTGATTTTGGGGATTGATAATCTAAACCAAAATTTATATTTTAAAGGTATCTTAATTTCAAAATATGGATCTAAGGACATGTTTGGAAAATAGGTTCTTCTTTTGTTTCCACAGAAGATGAGAACCTGTGGATTAATTCTAGACTAATGTAATTTGAATCACCAAGATCCCCTAAAAGGTCATTTGTGAACACCCCAAAAATTACTTCACCCAACAAAAAGTTGGAAGCAGTATGGACAAAACTATCCCCATATTTTCAAATATTGTCTATAAATGTTTATTTACAAATAAAGGAGTATATGCTATAGAGATTTGCATTAGTATGGATCTTGGTTTATTGATACAAAGTTAAGATCAATTATTTATACTGTGTATATGTTTTTCTGATCATGATTAACGTATTTTGTTTGTTCAGCTCATTTAAAAATGTAATGTATAATTTTAAATGTAGGTTAATAGATAATCATCTATGGTAGTCAAGCCTGTAGTCATGTTAGATTTTCTAGATGTACAAAGATGCATTTATGAATACATATGGATAGGCATTCTTCAATCCTTTCAAAGACTACAGAACATAACATTTAAAATATTTAAGTATTTAGGACTTATCTGACACATTTGTTCCTGGCAGCATCAATCTATTTCAAGAGAAACATGGCCATTGAAGAGGCTCCTTATGGAGTTTGCTATCCACTTGGGCAAGAAACTGCTCTTGCCTGAACTGTTTGATGAACTGGACATGTAGGACCCACAGAGAAATGACTGCTGAACTTGCCTAAAGGTGAGACAGTCCTTTGGGGTTTCTGCTTTCTGAAAGAGTCTGCCAGACATTTTACAGGACACAGGAAAAAGTGACTGACAAACTGCCAATATAGGCAGAACTGTCTTTCAAATTTCCTGCTTCATGGGAAAGTCTTCCAGATTCTACAGGCCTGTGGGCTGAAGATGGATGCTCCAATATTACAGAAAAACTTTGGGTGACTGTTTAGGCAGTGAGATGTCTCTGTCAATTCTAGAGTTTTGGAAGTTGCTAAGAATGAACATATTGTTTACTTAGGTAATATTATATCCTTCTGGAGTCTTAGATGGAATTGAAGAATAGATAGTAACAATATAGCTTTTCTTGGTTATGATAAAAGATAAAATAGATATAAATATTGTAACTGTAATTCTTGTTTGATAACTGTTTTGTTATATGCAATCTTACCATGTTAAAGTTAAAACCTTCCTTTTAATTTAAACAGAAAAGGGGAGGTGATGTGGGATTCCCCTCTATATGCTGTGAATACTATTAGTTAATAAAGAAATTGTTTTGGGCCTGCGAAGGGAATAGAGGTAGGTGGGGTAAACTAAACAGAGTTCTTGAAGAAAGAGGCAGAGTCAGAAAGAAGCCATGTAGCTCCACAGGAGAAAGACTGACAGAACTTTATCTGGTAAGCCACAGCCACGTGGTGATACACAGATTAGTAGAGATGGGTTAAATTAAGATATAAGAGTTAGCTAGAGCTAATGGTCCAAGAAGTGATTTGAATAATATAGTTTCTGTGGTTTTTATTTTGGGGCTGAGTGGCCAGGAACCAACAAGCAGTTTCTCCTACAGTGTGCATAATAAACAAATAAATAAATCTTTTAAAAAATATTTATTATGTATACAATGTTCTGTCTGTGTGTATGCCTTCAAGCCAGAAGAGGGCATCAGACCTCATTACAGATGGTTGTGAGCCACCATGTGGTTGCTGGGAATTGAACTCAGGATCTTTGGAAGAGCAGGCAATGCTCCTTAACCACTGAGCCATTTCTCCAGCCCCTATATAAATCTTTTTAAAAGAGTTGTATTTAAAAAAAGGAAACAATTAAAGAAGAAAAAGGTTGATGAAAGGTAAAGTTTTTAATAGATCTGACGTAGGTGTTCTGCTCCAGTTTGAGTTTTCTTCTACAGGCAAAACAAAATGTATAAGAGTCTTTAAGTCAAGGCATGGAAAAGTCTATGGGTACTTGAAAATGTTGCCGTGACATTACAGGGTTGAAGGAGATCAACACTGAAGTCAGAAAGTGAATGTAGTCTAGGATAAACAGTAACTGCATGAATGAAAAAGGTAGGAACGGAGAGGGATAACCAAGGACTGATGAGAGCTTTTCAGAAAATTTGCTTTTTACGGTTTAACCACTGAATGAGGTTAATAATAAAGAGAAAGAATGGCCTAATTCCTGCCAGAGCTTTTAGAGCATTTTCATTTGCCCAGTCATTGTCTAAGAATTCACCTTTCTATGCATCTTAAGTCAGCTGCAAATATATTGCCTGCCAAATACATCTGTTTATAGGACGAAAAAAATAGGTATCCTGCTCGCACACATAGATGTCACCTATCTTTTCTCAATGGCACAAACCTTGGCACCGTCCGTTTCTGCTCATTTCCCATCCTGCTTTAAAGTCCACCCAGCCTGCGGTACCCACCTAGAAAGTTTCCTGTTCTGTGTAGATGCGACTTTAATTCCCTAGCTTGATGTATGAAGACACAGTTATCGCTGCAGCGGGATTTCCCATAACCTCTCCATCATAGTTATGGCTGTAGCCTAACAGGAACTTCGCTGGAAATGAATGCTAGAAATCATAATGGCATTTGTTTCATGTGGCTTTATTTAGGGAAATGCTATCTGGAACATGAAATAAGGAAGCGCCCTAGAAAAGGTATAAACAACCGAACCCCATAAAGTCATGTTTTGGTGTCAAGAATATTGTTTCCTGGCAATATGTTTGTGATGTTTTTATTTGCAATCCATCCCATCTTCTTTAATTTTACTTAAAAATTAATGTGTTGACTTCATTATCAAGTTAAAGATTGCTAGGGTGATTAAACTCTTCTGTTTTATAAGTAAACAGGAGCCCTTATGATAGCGTAAGAAATGGTATCAAGAGAATATAATCCTATTTTTCCTTTGTTGCTTACTCAAAGCCATTTTGATTCAATGCATATTTACAGATAATCTCCTATTTGTAAAATTCTACTTGGCCACCCTATCTATGCAATGATGAAACATGGAATACAATTCCTTTGCTCAGCATTTTATAACCAGATATAGAAATTGTACAAAATATAAATATAATAGAGATTTATCAAATACCACGGGATGCAAAAATATTGTGAACCTGAGGGAAGAGAGGGATCAATTCTTGCTATACATACAGGAAAGTAGATTTAAGTATCTTTCAGAGCAATCAGTGTTGGCTGACAGTGAGCTCTGAGAGACGGTCCAGTTATGAAAGCTGAAGGACTGACCTGTTTCAGGTATGAAGTCTGTGTCCTAAAATTTTGAGAAAATGGAATAACAATATTATAAACTAGTAAGAACCAGAGGAGTAAATACAAAATTAAGAATCATTCCAGCCTAGTTGAGAGCTCAGTGGTTTTAGTATGTTGAATGACATGGTTCTGGAGAGAAAAGGACCACCCTTGATCAAATATGTCCTTCCCTTCCAGGGCATGATAGTCATCAACTGTTCTGGACTGGAGAGAAGCCTAGTGGCATGGATGCAGATCAGGGGATGGAGGAAAGATTAAGATAAACGGCTGACTGAAGATGATACTTATGAAGGTAGTAGCTTTAGGGGACGATTTAAGGGGATATATTTTACAGGTATTTCAGGAAGATAATTTATAGGCTTCAGTGATTTCCTGGATATGGGGATTGTAGCTGAAAGTGAGAACAAACATGCTGGAGACTGTTAACTGAAAGAAGTAAGCCCTTGCTACTAAGGAAAATAAAAGCCCCTCTAAATGAAGAAAACATGTTCATTTGGTTGGCTGATTGACAAAACAGCTGTGAGTTTTAATATATTTTAAAGTAGTTATTCATGGAGAAAGATTCAATGATATACTTAGACATGTTCTCTATCTTTCTCAAAACGTTCATTAATTAGGATCCTCTTTCGCCCTCTTCCATGCCTTGTGGTTTCAGAGTGTGCACTGAGGGAGTGAAAACACTCGCACATCACCTACTGCTTCTAAAACATCTCTGGAAGATAGGCTCAACACTTCCATAAAACAATTACAAAATTATTAGCCCTGTGGATATTTAGACTTCAGTCTTTGAGTGTTAAATTATAAGATCGCCACTGTAATCAGTTGGTAGAGGAACTTTCTAGTTAGTGTATTCGTTATTCAGTTCCCAAGCATCACTGACGCTTAATCAAAAGGCACCAACTCCAATTCATCTTAGCTCAGATAATCTTGGTTTAGTTGTATATTTTAATTGCTTGGTTCCAATGTAGGATATTTGGAGGTCTATAGCTCATAAAGGAGTTATAATTTTTAATAGCACACGCAGTAGAAAATAAAAATCAACCTCTACATTTATATGGCAGCCTTTCATGACTCTAAAATAAACAAAGAACTTTTCCTGAACAGACCAGTCAATGGATTTTACATTTGTGTAAATTCCTCTTAACATATAAGAACCACCAGGTTCACGAGGCTCCCTTTGCTTTAGTGGCTCCCTTAGTCTAAAAGTTGTTGGCCTGTTCTTGAAGCTCTGTTTATTCTTAGGAAACTGTTTACTCACATTGACCCTCCTTCTAGACATCTCAAGGTTGTTCCCTTGCTAGAACAAAATTACATCTTAATAGTAGCTGGTACTTTAGGATTTATAGAGCCTTTGGCTATCCTTTATCTCATTGTTCTCTTAACAGTCTCTCACTGTTGTGATACAAAGCCCATATCCATTACAGGAAAATTATCTTTCTCAATAGGCTATTGAGGCAAAGAGATATTTGAAAATTGAGACCCTCTTATGAACAATATCCACTAAGGATAAAGATTGCCTATAGTGTGTGGCTCTGAGGGAGAAATGAGGATCTCTTCAGATGCAGGATGCACAGGGAATTAGGGAACAGGTCTTGAGTATAACTGCTGGCTTCCAACTCTGGCTCAGCCATTTCACAGTTGTATATTTCCCAAGGCATTCATTTTCCCAGCAGCATAACCACAAGATAAACAGGATGGATATATGCAGCATGTAGAACCATGTTTTACACTCTACGTTATAGCTCTCCAAACACCAGAGGGGCATTTCTAACTGAATAATTATACAAAGATGTCCACAAAGGAAACTCTCACTACTAATTGTCATGGTATCTTCAAAATTATCTCCTAAGGAACTCTATCACCAACAAATAATCTATTAAAATTTTACTTAACATTCTGATCATAGAAAACATTGTCTTCAGATGCACTCACTCCTAGCTAGAGGCTTTAAGACTCTTTCTGGAAATAAGAATTAATTCTCTTCGGTCACAATCAGTGCTTGCATTCAGAGGTTGCTCCTCTAAGAATTCGTTACTGCATATATCCATCCTTATTTATAATACAGAATTTTTCTATGCTGCTTCCTCCATTGGCAATATCTCAGTGCAATATCAAAACCAAGATATTAATTTTTGTACAAGACCTATAACCAAACTGCAGGCTTTGTTTAGAATTTACTCACTTTGCTCTTGGATCTGATTCTTAGAACTACTAAGTTGTTGAGATTCTTTGTTGATCATTTGTTCTCTCTCATGACCTGGTGTCATTTAATAAATTGACTCCCAGCTTGGACTTCTTCTAATGTGATTTTAACATTCTAGCTTAGGGTAGAATATTTGTTGTATCATTGGCACTTCATGCCAGGAGGTGGATGTTACTCTGTATGTGCCCAGGGATAGACACCCTGATAAGCTAATTGGGATGAGCTCTGCTGGGTTTCTCTACTCTTACCATCTGTCCCTGTGCATGTACCATTCATTAGAAGGAAGTCACCTTTCTAATTTATCGTCAACCAGAGGAAGTAGGGCTTGTCTCCTATAGAACGTTTGAGCATGCGTTAAAGCTAGCATGGAAGTGTAAGACGTATTTTTGGCAATACAATCTGTGACTATAGTGATATCTACTTCCCCTTTAGAGGCTCACATACAACTTTAAGCATGTATCAGAAGATCCTCATGGCAATCTTCCCCTTCTTAAAAAATGTTTTGAAATCATGACTTCAGTGTGAACAACCCACTGAGGTTATATATTTTATCTTGAATGAGAATTAATAGTTTGCACTCATATGTTCATAACTAGGAAATTCATGATAGCCTGAACCCAAAATCAATTCAATTTACTGATCATTCTGGTAAGAGCAATATCAATTATGGCATAATCCTGTGAGGGAATATTATATCCCTGGGGGAATAAAACAACTGCTAGTCCATGGAACAGCATAGTCCCATAAGTCAATGTGACTGAAGGAACATTTTCATTTTATCCTAATTATGTTAATTTCAAAATCATAAAATACGTGTTCATGTTGTTATTAATTGTGTTATTAATCCTCTGGGGAAGAGAAATCCCTAGGAAGGAACAAAGATTTCCAAATTAGATGAATGTACTTAATTTTGGAAAATTAATTAATTTATGCATTTATACATAATTTGGGAAGTTTTTCTGTTATTTTAGTGTGTGTGTTCATTTTCAAGATTGTAGTTTAATTGGAACATTTCTCCATTGTCTATCCTCCCTTCAAATCTTATCATATACCCATCCCTACTCTTCTTCAAATTTATGCCACATTTTATTAACTATTATCGCATATATATGCACATATATAGTCCTAAACAGAACTTGTTCAGTCCATATAATGTCACTTATACATCTTATACATACACTTTCAGGGCTGCCCATTTAGCACTGGACAACAATTGGTGTGCTTTTCCCCGAGGAGCATCTCCTGTTCCTGCTAGCCTTGTGCACTTGTCTATAGTTCTCTACATAGGATTAAGGCTTCGTGGACTATTGTCCACCCAGTTTGGAATGTTTGTTGGTGTCATTCTTGTTCAGCTTAGGTTCAGACAGTCACATTGGTGAGACTTTATGAGTACAGCTTCTGATGTTACTTCACATAAAAATCCTCTGGCTCTTAAAGTCTTTCTGCCCCATCTTCCATCATGTTCTTTGTACCCTGAGTGAATGTTGTGTGGATGGGCCCATCGGGACTAGTCACTACTAACTATAGTGGTATTTTATTTATGTTTTAATAAATAAAGCTTGCCTGAAGATCAGAGGGTAAAACTAAGCCACTAGAGGCCAGGCAGTGATGTCACACAACTTTAATCCCAGGATTTGGGAGACAGAGGCAGATGGATCTCTGTGAGTTCAAAGCCACCCTGGGCTACACAAGATCAATGTAGAAACAGACCCAGGTATAGTTGACTCAAACCTCTAATCCTAGTACTAGGGAGTCATATGCCTTTAATCTCAGCACTAAAGAGGACTGTAAAATGAGAGGAGACAGAGGCTCAGTGCTCAGTTTGCAGTTGCCCAGCCTTGGTAGAGGTAAGACTTCTCTAGTAGCTTGGATGTTTTGTTCTCTGATATTCATCTTGAACGCCATTATCTGTCTCTGGGATTTTACTATTTGTGCTACAGCTAGTGAACGCATGATTATTAGATGTGAGTCTACAACCACTGATTTACTAACCAGGATGCTCCCTAAGAACAGTCTATAAATACATGCCCTTATATCCATAGAAGTGTAGTCTTCACCCTCAGAAAGGAAGATTCTCTATGCAACAGGTGGAAGGTTTTCTTTAAGTTATATTTAATCGATGTAAAAATGTAAAGGTTGCTGTGCTGCTTATGTGGGACTGTCATTCAAGATTCTAAAGCTTTTACTGGAAAAAGGTGAGAGTAAAATTTGAACATTTACAAGTTTCCAATGTAGCCTTTGGTGAGAGACCATTTTATATATGAGCTGGATTCCTGGGGAAATTATTTTTATACTAATTTTAATAGCTCTTTTTTCCATTTTAAATGTATGGAAATTAAGAGGCTAGTTCCTTACTTCCCAGTCAGAAAACTGTATCAGATGACTATAACAGGCACCCTAGACTTGTCTAACATCACTGTAATTTGGAGAAATTCGGGAAGACTACTACCTCATTTCCTAACTACTTGTGCTAATCTGTCAGGACTCAGCACTAGACCATGGTAAGACTCAAACTTAATTCATTTCCAGTTTTTGTTTTGCAGAATTCAGCCTCTCAACACACAACAAAATTCTGATATCCAGATGTTTTGTCACAGGGAGTTTCTGAATGTGCATTCTATTCTCACTGTTATTTAGGGATCTTCCATAATGGTTTTGTGACTTCAACTGCAAATTGTTTCAGTAATCTGAGATTTAATGCAGTTGAGCTGGAAACTTGAATTCATAGAGTGGTATTAAATAATTGCTTGGTTGTTAAGTCAATCATGCTATTTATTCTATGACAGGAGCCTCTTCCTGAATTGAATGCAGAGTAAGTAAAACTGAACAAACTCACTGGCTCTTGTATTTAGTAACATGACCTGTTCTTAAGCACTGAACTTGACTCATGAGCTCTTTGTCTTGTTCTGTTTAGAAATTTAAAGGTTTGCTTTTTTGGTATTGGTTATTCTTGGAATAAGACCAAATCCTATCCAATTTTGTCTTTATGAAGTTTACTATTATTTGGTATTATTTTCTAATGTCTTTTGTATATATCTTCTGTTTCTGATACATATTTGGGTAAAATCATAGCTAAGAGGCAATATTGTTCACAGAAATTGAGGAGCTTTTTCAAAACTGAAATATAGAGTTATGAGAATCAATTTTGCTATTCTATGACCATGATTCAATGCTTGGTCAGAATTGACTTCTCTATGTTATTATGTCTTCATTATATTTATTAATAAATTGTAGATAAATTAAACTAATAATATTGCCACAGTAGGTAAAAGGATGAAGCAATCCAGTGTACCAGAAGCCTAGCTTGTCTTCGGACTCCGAGTCTTAGGTTTAAGTAGAGAGCAGAGGCACATATAACAAAGCAGTTCCAGTTGAGGCCATTATTGGGCCACCATTGTCCTAACTTCAATCTTCACTGCAAGGAATCCTGATCCAGTAGTCAGAACTACATGAAATCTCTTACTGGAAATAAGGTCTTCTGGCTGATATAAGTCTCTGTTTTTTATTTCTTCCATCATGGGACTCCTGGAAAAATTCCAGTTTTTGAGGTCTATTGTCTCAGTAGTGCTAGTCAATGAAAGAGCCACAGATGTCTGCTGTAATTGTGTTCATTCAGAGCTGGGGAGATGGCTCAGTGGGCAAGAGAACTTGCTATGTAAATGTGAGGTGTTGAAATAGGAGCGGCGGGGCTGCGTCCCCAACACCCCGGCCGCTTGGCTAGCTCATGCCCGAAATAACAACACACAAACTGTATTCATTTAAGAACTACTTGGCCCATGAACTCTAGCCCTTACAGGCTAATTCTCGCACCTGGACTAGCCCATTTCTAATGATGTGTGTAAGCATCCCAAGGTGCGCTTACCAGGAAGATTCTAGCCTCTGTCCATCCTGGGAGAGTTGAGCATGGCGTCTCTGCTCCAGCAGAGCTGTCGGGTCTCTCCGGGAGCAGAGCAGAGTCTGACCTCACTTCCTCTTCCGCCCAGCATCCTATTCTGTTTATTCCACCCACCTATGTTCTAAGCTATGAGGCCAAGCAGTTGGTTTATTATAATTAACCAATTACCTTCCTCCATCAGTGAGGATATGACTTTGAACCTCTAGTGATCTGTAAAAACTGAGATTAGACATTTCGGCTTGTAATCCAGATTTTGTTTTCTATCCAGCCAACCAAGGTGAAAACTGGAGGGCTCCAGCAAGGGACACTGTCTCGGTAGAATCAAATCAAAAGCAATAGAGCAAGGACACCTGGCTTTCTCCTTTGATGTCTTCGTGAACATTACATAGCTGTGCATGCCTGCACACAAATGCATTTGTACATAACACACACACACACACACACTTCCATTTCAAGATAGATACAACTCTCCAATCTCTGTTTATATGCCTCAGTCTTGAAGTGAAATAAGCCTATTTGAAATAAGTCTATATTGTGGCATGAAACAATATCATAAACAGAAAAGAACTAGGAACCAAATAGCTCACTGTGAAGCCTAGGCTGTTTTCAGGCTACTATTGTTCCAACTGCTTCAGCTTTGCAAGTGCAGGGATTAAAGGTCAGCAACCACTACAATGCCAAGCATGACTTCATTTTGTTTCTGACAACTTTCCTGTCCCCTAAGGGCTGTCTCTAAATGCTATTTTCTGGAGACAGTTCAGATTAACTGTCTGGTAGTTCCTCTTCCCTATTTAAGATCTGATCTGTTGGTCTGATCTAATCCCCTGGTTGGTGGTGGGGAGAGTAAAAGGATGCTGAGTATTGACTGCCAATAACCCTTTATAGCCGATTTTATGCAACTAATATGTGTAAAAAGAGGACCCTCAAGTCAGTTATCTGGCGTCCCTCCATGTCCTAAAATACTATGAGTGATGAGCTATTATCTCAAAGAGACAGCCCAGGCTCTGTGGTTGGAAGTTATACTGTGGAATAAACAGACAGCGGACACAAAATTTTATAAAACAGCAGCCAACACAAGCGCCACTGAAGGGAAACTATGGGGGGGCAATGAGATAGTTCAGCGGATAAGAGAACCTGTGGCCAAGTCTGATGGTCTAAACCCGATTCCAGAACCTACATGGTGGAAGGAGAGCAATGCCACCTGAAAATTGTCCTTTGCACCCCACATGAATGTGGACATGCTAGTTAGAATGTACTCACATGCAAAAATTTTTAAAAAATTTGAGTAAACCAATTAGTCTGAAGAATAAGTTCTTTTTATAGTTGTACTTCTTAGATGACTGTGGTGTTAGTCTTAACTGTCAGGTTGACACATTCCAGAATCACCTGGGAGTCATAGTGAGGGATTGACTACATTGTATTGACCCATGGGCATACGTGTGGGATTGTCTTTAGTTCATTAATGTGGAAAGTCCCAGCCTACTGTGGTGGACCCTTCCTATTAGATGTCAGAGGTTCTCAACCTGTGGATTGTGACCCCTTTGGCAAGCTGCCATCTCCAAAAAAAATTTACATTACAATGAATAAGAGTAGTAAAATTACATTTATGAAGTAGCAATGAAAATAATTTTATAGTTGGGGTCACATTAGCATGAGGAACTGTACTAAATGGCTGCAGCATTAGGGAGAAAGGCACCGCTCTAGGCAGAGGTAGGTGAGCTGTATAAGAGTAGAGGAATGGAGCTGAGCTCAAGCAAGAAAGCACAATGCATTCATTTCTCTTGACCATGGATGGGATGGACCAGCGCGTTCATACTCTCCTGCTGTGACTGCCCTGGGGTGGTGGACTGAACTAGAATCATGAGATGAAGCGAACATTTTCCCCTACATTGCTTTTTATCAGGGCATATTACTACAGCCCCAGAAATGGAACCAAGACAGTGACCAACGTCCAGTCACTTTTATCTGTTAAGAAGCATACAGGAGTTTCCCGTGTTAGGGCCTCTTTATCTTTTCTTAAAGATTATAGTCAAGACGCATTGTGAACACATGAACATTGGGCGTGGTGATGGTCAGCTTCACTAACAGTGGGTTTGGTTTTGGTTAGCAACACTAAATTCTAGATGGGAAATTAGTAAAGTGTTCTTCCAAGCCTTATACCTGAGAAGGCTGATGTGCTACACCAGAGATGTAAATAAAGTTAACATATAAAGGATCTGATGACAGTTACAGTACTACACAGAATCACTATACTGATTTGTTTTGTGAATGAACACATTTTCTACCTTTGGAGCAAAATTTAGAATCTCTGGCTCCATGCTGACATAAAACAAAGATTGGATTTCTTCTTCTTCTTCTTCTTCTTCTTCTTCTTCTTCTTCTTCTTCTTCTTCTTCTTCTTCTTCTTCTTCTTCTTCTTCTTCTTCTTCCTCTTCCTCTTCCTCTTCCTCTTCCTCTTCCTCTTCCTCTTCCTCTTCCTCTTCCTCCTCCTCCTCCTCCTCCTCCTCCTCCTCCTCCTCCTCCTCCTCTTTCTTCTTTTTGGTTTTTCGAGACAAGGTGTCTTTGTAACTTTGGAGCCTATCCTGGAACTCACCCTGTAGACCAGGCTGGCCAAGAAATCACACACAGAGATCACCCTGCCTTGGTCTCCTGAGACCTGGGATTAAAGGCATGCACCACTACCACCTGGCCCAAACAATGGATTTAATAATTTAAAGAGCAGTGTTAGTATACACAGCAATCATTTTCTAATGTACAAGTTGTATCTCATATACTCAATACCAAAAATGCTTATTTCATCAGGGTAAATAGCTATAGACCAGGGTTTCAAATAGCAGCTCTGTATATGTTTATAAAATACACACACACACACACACACACACACACACACATCATACAGGACAGTTCATATTCTTAAATTATCACTTTCCGGGCTGAACTTACAGTATTTTTGCCCTCACACTCCCATGTGTAGAGTCATTTAGTGTCTCTTCTAGATACCATCCCTGATAAAATATTTTAGAGCTTCTACGGCCAGGTCTCCTAACTCTGCCTTCCTTTCCTGGATTACTATGAACTCTGAGATGACATGGTCATTTTCTCCCTGTGTGGTTGTCACTTCTGCTTCACCAAGCAGCTCTTCTTTGTTAGTCAAAATTAATTTCACAGTGGCAGTATGTGCTCTTTGTCCCTTTTTCAGTCCCCTGGGGTGGGGGTTAAGTTGTCACAAAAGTGACTCCAGAATTTGTCAGATTTTTCTATTAGGATTCTCCTCCACCAATCATCTGGATTTGTGTGCCATCTTTGCCACACACACCTAAGTCTCTACACATGATCCCTCTTTGTCCTTCACTGTGCATACATTGTGATGAGCTGGTGACACTGTGTGGGTGGCCCAGGGTCTTTCTAGCACTGAGCTGATTTGTATACTCTTCTTTCCCGTTGCCCATCTCCTCTAAGGTGAAGCTCAGTGCATTCGTGTTTGATTGCTCCTCATTAGTTTTTTTTTTTTTAGATTCATTTCTTTTCTACGATTTTAAGCCCACAAGGAAGACAGATCTATCCTAATTTATGTGCATTCAGAAGACCAAATTTTCTTCCTTTTCCGAAGAAGTTGCAATTAGAAGCTACTAATTATTTTTCCCTACTTCGTTATGGGCAGATAGAGGCTTTAAGTAACAAATCTTAAATCAGCTTGATTGGCAGCTGGAAAACGCAGGCCATGCTGCTTCATTCAATCTTTAGAATGCTACAAGTGTTTTTTCAATTTCATACCCATTTTTACAGTGAAGTACCAAGACATTAAATAAGTAAGAAATATTTATTAGTAGAGCCAGGGAACTCTACAAGAATTGTTCTGGGATTTGAATTCAAGGACATTTTGCCCCTAGGGTTTGGTTAAAGAACTGACAAATTACCTGTCCACGATAAGGGCCACTGACAATTACTGGTAAACTGAGATACAATTTCTTGCATTTAAAGAAACCAAAATATATAGCATTGGTGGGTTTAATAGTTTCTGGAGGCCCGTTATGGGTCAGTTTTATGTTTAGGAAGGCAGAATGCTCACCTCCCATTTTCTCTTGTTAGAAGCATTCCTAAATCTCGTGAAGAAATGCCCATGTCCAGTGTATACCACTTCTGGTTTAGTAAGAGACTCTATAGTGCATTGACATCTTTCAACCCACGGTTAGCACTTTGCACTGTGTCTCCTATGACTGTGAGTTTGAACTAGTCATTTCCCTCCGTCTGATGGGTTTTAATCCTCCTTGTCTTGCACTTGATCTGTTTAGCCACACCAATTTTGTTTTTTAACACTCTTACTTGCCTTTTCTATTATGTATTAGAAGCCTCCCTGTTCCTTAAGGAGACACTTTTAAAAAATAGCATAGTTCTAATTCCCTCATTTGAATGAAGGGAAATAGAAAGTAAATTAGGATGTTTTGCTCTAAAGCTCCCAGATTTCAAAGGTACACATAAGTTTTCTTGTCCCTTGTAAAAAAGTCTGAAGCAAAAAATAAACACTGGGAAAAAGTAGAAGTTGAATATAAACCTAGTGATGACCCATGGCTAAGGGATGAGATTCTCAGTGAGTCAGTCTTGATTTAATGGTCCAGACAGATAACACAGCCCAGATATCACCGGCATTGATGGTCTTCCCTCAGGCCACTCTCAGCCCTGTCTCTAATGATGTTCACACGGAAGTAGAGGAAAATACTTCCTAGTCTGGGAGAAGTATTTTAGCTACAGCTCCTGAGAACGCCAGAGATCTACTTGGTGCAGATTCCACCAGAGAATTTTACCTCAGCAGCCACTCTCTCAAGAGGCTTTCCAGAAATCCATCCGTTCAGCTCACCCCTGAATGCACTGTGAGCAAGTTGCTGGCTACCTCTCCCAAAAGGGCATTATTAATGGACTCTTTTCAAAAGCAGAGATAGTGCCCTGGAAAATGCAGTATTGATCCACCCCTTCTTTCTCACTGTTTCAATCACTGCTCGTTTGAATGGCTTTCATTTTTAGCAACAACAAGAGAATCTTCGAAGAAAAGTGTTTTATAGGATCAGCCTGAAATAAAATCACCGCTCAATTTAAGCTCTGAAAAATACTATTGATATTTTAATAGAAGTTTGGAGAACCTATTGTGAGCTCAATAATAGCTACAAGGAGTTTATACACAGAAATCATACTTAGAGATCGTTTTATTTCTTGTGTGTTAACAGCAAATAAAGGCTTCAAGCTTTGCTCAGTGCTGTACTGAACACAAGAGTCTCCAGAGTGTGGAAATGTTCAGAGTTTCTGAGTGGGTAAATACCTCTTTATGAGTCAAATGGCTTGTCTCTAATTGACCCTTGCAGAAAAGGCCTGGGGTGGTTTTCTGCTATGTTCTCTTTTTGCCCCGTTGGAATCAGGAAATCTCAGCTGTCTTACAGCCCAAAGACCTGGAGCCCATGGAGTCATATTCCTTTCTGACTGACACCAATAATATGACTTAACAGAGATGGCACAGGCTCAAAACACTGTCAAATCTTTCCCCTTGATCAGCACCTGGCGTCTTTTTTTCCACGTTGGCATATAGTACTGACCCTTTTCTCCGTATTCCTATAATTTTTTCTGTTTTCTTTTTGATTTTCGAGACAGGGTTTCTCCGTAGCTTTTGGTTCCTGTCCTAGAACTAGCTCTTGTAGACCAGGCTGGCCTCGAACTCACAGAGATCCGCCTGCCTATGCCTCCCAAGTGCTGGGATTAAAGGTGTGTGCCACCACCGCCCAGCTCCTATAGTTTTTTCTAAAAGGCCTATGGACCTTCTCAATTCAGAGTTTCACTGGTTTGCGCAAACACACTTAACGTGACAATAATGGCAGTGATGTCATTGTACTAGTAGGCATTACTTAGCATGAAGAGATTCTATGCAGTACTCTGTGGTACGTATCGATACTTTTAAAGACACCATGCATGCGTAGAAGATTCTATAGCATTATGACATTCAGAAATACAGACGTTACCAATTTCTTTGTTAAGAAGACATTCAAGTACAAAACATGACATATCTCCTATGTCAGTTGTACTGAATACAACTCACATTTTAGGCTGTGAAAGAAATTTGCCCAGGATGGCCTTGGAAGGTAGAATGTAACTCCAGAAAGAAGGTGCTAGGGAAAAAAAAATGGGGAGCTACTAGATGCATCTGGAGAATGTAAAAGTTAGTTTTTAAAATATGTGAGAGAAGAGAAGATAGGGTGACAAAGATCGATGTTTCCGAGTTTGGAGAACCAAAGCTCTGATCAGACTGGGTCACGGATGACTGATGCCATGAGCATCTCTACACCAGGGGGGATCGGAGACCATGAGGGAGAGTGTGAAATGATGAGACTAGGAGGACTACACGGAATGCCGGACCAGCTGCTTGCTTTGAGAATGAAAGCAAGAGCCAGTGAAAAATATTGAGGAAGTTGTGATTGACTAAATATGAAGGGTGAGGAAGCCTGAGTAACACAAAGTGTAGACTGAGATGCTAGTAACAGAAGAGAAAGTCAGAGAAAGCGACTTGGAGTTTGTCTAGAATGAGGAGAACACTGATAGATTAATGTGTAGAACATTGTACTGGAGGCAGGGTTTGTTGGAAAACCTCTTTTCCTCTCTCTTTCTCCGTCCCCCTTTCTCATCTCTTCTTATTGTTTTGTTTCTTCCATTTAGCAACTCCTGTTTTTCTCATCTTGCATAGAATTGTTGGACATGAGCTTATAGTCATCAGATTTTTGACAAAGAAGCTTCCATATATATAATAATAATAAATATGCACACATATACGTCACATATACACACACATACACATACCGAGGCAATTGTGAAATTTGTTTCTTTGAATTCTTTCTCTCTGTTTGCTGTTGTTTTCTGTGAATTATTTCTGTATTCAGCGATTTTGCTGAAAGTCTATAACAGCTATAGGAGTTTCCCAGTGGAAATGTTAGGGTCACGTGTGTCTACTGTCATGTCATGTGCAAATAAAGATACTGTGACTTCTTCCTCTCCAATTTGTAGGCTCTTGATCTCCTTCAGTTGTCTTATTGCTCTAAGACATCAAGCACTAAGCTGAACAGTTATGGGAAGCGTGGACAATCTTGTCTTGTTCCTGATTTTAGTGGAATTGTGCTTAGTTTCTCTCCATTTGAGCTGATATTGGCTATAGGCTGCTGTAAATTGCCATTATTATATCGAGATGTGTCTCTTATATCCCTAATTTCCCCAGGACTTTTATCATAAAGGGTTATTCAATTTTGTCAAAGGATTTTTCTGATCTTATGAGATGATCATTTTTAAAAAATATTTGTTTTTCTTTTAGTTTGTTTATATGGAGGGTTACGTTTATCAATTTATATATCTTGAGACATCTCTGCTTCTCTGGGATGAAACCTACTTGATCAAGGTGGATGATCTTTTTTGATGTGTTCTTGGAATTGGTTTACAATTCTGTATATATTGAGGATACTAATCCTCTGTCAAGTGTACAGTTGGCAAAGACGCTCATTCTGTGCATTTTCTCTTCACTCAGTTGATTGTTTCTAGCTGTGCAGAAATTTTAAATTTTTATGAAATCCCACTTTTTATTTGTTGGCCTTAATTCTTGGGCAAATAGAGTCCTAATCAGAAAGTGTTTGTTACACCTATATTATGTAGGGTATTGCCCATGTTTTCTTCTAGCATAAAAACTAAGTTTTTTTAAAAAAATAATGAAAGATTAAAACAAAAAACTTAGAATTTAATGCTCATCACAAGCTCTTTTGCTAAATAAAAGTAAACACTATTCTTACCAAATGAAAATAGTGGGTGAAAAAATGACTTACTCAAAGGTAGAGCTCCTTTTTATTGATTTTATTGAGCTCTACATTTTTCTCTGCTCCCCTTCTTCCTCTCTTCTCCCCTTCAGCCCTCTCCCATGGTCCCCATGCTCCCAATTTACTCAGGAGATCTTGTCTTTTTTCTACTTCCCATGTAGATTAGATCCATGTATGTCTCTCTTAGGGTCCTCATTGTTGTCTAGGTTCTGTGGGATTGTGATTTGTAGGCTGGTTTTCTTTGCTTTATGTTTAACAACCACTTATTAGTGAGTATATATGATAATTATTTTTCTGGGTCTGGGTTAGCTCATTCAAAATGATGTTTTCTAGATCCATCTATTTGCCTGCAAATTTCAAGATGACCTGGTTTAAAGAGTCAGTGCCAGGATAGCCAAAGAAACACAGAGAATCTAGTCTCAAAAAACCAAAAATTAAAAATAATAAAAAAATAGTTTAAAATAAAGCCACATAAAGGTGGAAAACACACAGAGAATCTGTATACTTTATGTTATTATGTTCTCTTTGAATTGTTTGAATGCTGAAGAAGGAGCAACAGCTGCTAAAACTCATATGATTATAAATGTTGCTGGATTAATCCAACATACATATTTTGAAAATGTTTTGACTTGAAATTTATGACAAAAGATATATTACTTTGGAGAAAAGGTTTTGCTTTTGTTTCCACAAAAAATGAGAGGCTGTGGATTCATTATGAGCTAAGAAAAATCAGATTTGATCAAGGAAGACCCTCTGAGAAATCTCTGATAGGAGTGGATGGTCCAGACGATTCAACATTTCAAACCTCTGTAGGAGTTTCCTCTGAGTTCTACATCCAGAACAGTTTCATGACTGCTGGCTGAGATAATCAAGCCTCACAGACCTTTTTAGACAGGACTTTACTGTAATTCTACATTTTCTTTAGGTCTCTGTAAGACTATCAGTGCTCCCAATCAGCAGGAAGTGCCGGGAAAACTACACCCACATTCCCCAAAATGGATTATGGATGTTTTTCTTTGTTTAGAGTGTTGGTTACAAGTTGTATGGATAATGGTCAGGAAGAAAGCTAAATAAGTGAGATTCGATTCAGAGTTCTTGTTTTGAAAAAAAAGAGGTAAGGGAAGTGTTGTGGAACAATGGTTTTACCCTGTAAAGAATTGTTTCTTGTACTTTTCAATAAAATGCTGATTGGCCAGTAGCCAAGAAGAACGTATAGATGAGGTGAGCAGGCAGAAAGTAGAGGTGGGGCAAACAGGAGAATTCTGGGAAGAGGAAAGATTCAGTCTACAGTCGTCACCCAGACACAGAGGAAGCAAGATGAGAATGCCTCACTGATGAAGATTCCAAGCCACATGGCTAACACAGACAAGAGTTATGGGCTGATATAAGTTGTAAGAGTTATAAGAAGCCTAAGCTAATAGGCAATCAGTTTATAATTAATGTAAGCCTCTGTGTGTTTCTTTGGGGTTGAACTGCAGTGGGGCCAGGTAAGACAGAAACCTCAGTCAATAAATGGCAGGGTGAGGAGGAATAATTAACAATGAAGATTTATGGAAAAGCTATATGGAAACCTGTTGTTTTATCATCTTCATATACACATACATTAATACAAACATGCATATATACAGGTTTAACTGGAACTGCCCTCTACAGAAGATAGAGCTCTTCCCAGAAACAATGGGTTGAAAAGTAAAAAGCCCAATGTCAGGTATGGGATGTTACTTCCAACTGAACTGTTGGTCCGTTGGGTCCCAGAGAAGCAGTACAAGTTATTGCCATTACTCTTGGTTATCCACTGGAACTTGATGGTAAGTCCCTAGTGCTGAAGACACCACACACTTTTATAACAGCACACGGAGAAATCAATATTGTACTGACTAGGAAGCTTCTCTGTTGGTAGTTTTCATGGTATGGGCAGATGTTAGAGGTTGTTGTGGCGGGGAGGATGTCATCAATAATATTAGGTGTTGAAATAGGAGCGGCAGGGCTGTGTCCTGGGCACCCGGCCGCCCACATAGCTAGCTTATGCCCCGAAATAATTACACGGAAACTGTATTCTTTCAAACACTGCCTGGCCTGGCTAGTTCCAGTTTCTTATTGGTTAGCTCTTACATATTGTTCTAACCCATTTCTAATATTCTGTGTAGCCCACGAGCTGGCTTACCAGGGAGGATCTTAACCTGCGTCTGTCTGGAGCAGGAGAATCATGGCGACTCCTTGACTCAGCTTTCTTTTTCCCAGCATTCTCTTCTGTCTACTCCGCCTACCTAATTTTCTGTCCTATGAGGGCCGAGGCAGCTTCTTTATTAGTAAGAAATCACTCCCACATCAATTAGGAAAGGGTGAACTCTGTGAACTAAAATACTGACCAGTGGGGCATGATCATCCCATATGTGCAATAGCTGCATGGATGCTATTAGGTAACCAACTACTTTCTGATTGGAATTAAGGCCCGGTTCATAAGTGGAAAGATCTACTTGATACTGTAAACCTGATCAAGGACAGATTTTTGGGAAGCTCACAAGTCACACAGTGAACCTGTGTATATTATATTCTCTTAGGATGACATACTATTGCGCTCCCTTCCAAATGTATGTCTATATCCAGGGATTAGTGAATTTCAGACCTCGTCAGAAAACTTCCCATGTGAAAACCGACAACTGATCAAAGGGTAGACAATATGTGTCAGGGCAGTGCTCACCCACGAATGAGATCTCTATATTACCCTTCCTGGCCTCCCCACACAAGGAATATGGCAGAAGTGGAGAATGAAAGATTGGAAGAGCCACAGGCCAAGCAATACTGGAGTGAATCACCATCTTCTGGACTCGGCAGAATAACTACACTCATGAGCCCAGAACAAATAAGATTACCTGCAGAAGACATGCACAGTATCAATAAATTCAACACTCTAGCAGAGAGGGCAAAGAAGTTTGTGAGTCTCTACTCCTAACTGGTGTATTATTAACTATTGATGACTTCTGAAAGAGGGAGTACAGTTTCTTCCAACAGTGTGGTGGCAGCTGATTAAACAGGCTCCAATGGATGGCCATGGACAGCTCAAGTTAGACTTGGTGGGTTATTTAAAAATGGAAAATAATAATAACTGGAATTGGGGTGTGGGAAGGTGGAAAGTGCACCTGGGGATAGTTGTGAGAAGGAGCACAGTTAGATTTGATCAAAATACATTGTAAGAAATTCTCAAAAAATAGTTTTTTTTAAAAACTATATCACATAGAGCTTTTCTTACTGGAAATACTAGAAAATCTTTTTCATTTACCACTATGTCCTGAAATATTGTTAATGGTAACTCAAGTTGTTATATGTGAATATAAAAGTGTGATGAAGGTTATATACATACTTTGAAAAACGCTTGAGGAGAACAGAATCAAATCATGGCTAATATTGTTATTTGGCTACTAATATATATCATCTTTGTACTCTTATGAAAGTTAAATATTTGCTAAGGCTTTCCTTCCTCCCCGAATATAAAGGGAAATGAGGTGGGAATGAGCCCCTGGGAATGATCTGAAGTTGCTGTTGCATGAGTTGCTGAGTATTTTATGGTCTGTGCTAGGGTCCAAGATAAAATGTTAGAACGGTTTATATTAGTTTGCATGGCTATTGAAACACCCATTGGGGTCCCCCAGAAACAGCTCTTAAAGTTGGATGCTCATAGATGGAATTAGATTTGTTTCAGGATATAAAATTTCATTGGAAAAAATAGTTTTGTTAATGGAAATCACAGACGAGTTAGGAAATTTTTGTGTTTCACTAAAGTGCTAAAGGAAAGAGGTGAGAACTGCTTTAAAATAGAAGGAGATATGGGTCCTTTTAGCAATGCATAATCATTTGCTTAAATTTAATTATATACCAGTTGTTAAGAGCAGTCAAATTCTCTCTTGTCATACAAAATTCTACAACAGCATTTTGGTATGTCTAATGAGAATTCAGAATTCTTTCAAATAAATAAAAATACATTGGTCAAGGTGTCATTTCAGTAAAATAAATATTCACATCTATTTATATCTCAGAGAAGATGTTTTCAAAAGCATCACTAATAGAAACAAGTCTTAAGCATTTAGGAAGGCTAAATTAGCAGAGCTCCAGGCCATCATCGCGTACCATTCTGAATATGACAATTAGAAATCCCTCAAAAAGTAACTTCTGCAAGAAATGTCAGCCTTGAACTCTAATAGCACACTTCTAAAACACGTGGGTATTAAGTAGGTATGGCTTGTAAATACAAAGTCCAAGGAAATGAATTGTGTCTTCCTCATCTCATCTATTCCCAGCCCAAGCTTCTTCAAGTTGAATAAAGATGCAGATGTGAGGTGCGGCCCTCATGCAACAATGTTTCCTAGCGTGTCTGAGTACTGGCCTTCAGGGTTCAGCTCAGGTGCCTTCAGCTGTATGCTTCTCACTTGCCTGACAACATATATTGCTCCTTGGTTAGAAAGATTAATTATTGGAAGTGTTTCTTTCAAATTGGGGCAAAAACACCCTCCCCTGCAATATCCACCAACTGATCTTTTTCTTGTCTTCTAGCACAGTTCATGATCAAATGCCTCTTTGTTTATTCCATCCACTTCAAATTGCATCCCTGAGTTGGGGCAAGCTGGCCCCTTTTGTGTAGAAGAGAGATGGTCAGTGCTTCAATCTGAAGATGGGGCCAGTTCTTCAGGTTCAGTACCACTTCTGAATGACAAATCACTGACTCCATTGAACCTTAGGCTCCGAATTATTGTGAGAGAGATAAGGGTAGGTGAGTTCAACATTTTCCTTCGTTGTGTGGATTATGTTGAAAACATGTTTGCGAATTCATTTTTCCTACTCTATCATGCACACCAATTACACAGCAACCCCTTTTGATCATTCCCCCCAGGAACCCAACACCCATTGTTGTCATATTTATAGGATTTTCTTTAGTGATTAGTCAATTTTTTTCAGTTGCCACTACACTGCTTAACGCAGCTGCTTGAGTTTTACAAGTTCAGTGTAAACTGAAGGAGTTTCTCACTTTATGGATACTGTGTACTCATGTAAACCTAGAGGTTTTCCTATCACCGAACACATCACACTTTTTCTTGTTCATAATTTACATTATACTAACAGTTATTTTAAAATCGGTAAGTTCCTGCCAACAAGATCAAATTAAGACTAAAAGAGAAATAACAGGAGTCAGGGGAGATCTGATTATTTTCTTTAATTTCCTTGAACTGACATTCATTATAAGCCACATGAAAACCTTAAATATAGTAATATCTACTTCAAATATAGGCTAAGGTATACATTAGAAGTCCAATGACAAAAAATTCGTTATAGCAAATGGTTCAGGACAGCAACTTAATCAGCAGTATTTATGAGGCATTTAAAATATATGTGGCTTTGTTCATCATTTCTAGGGAAACATGATTATTAAATCTGATAACATTTGCATATGTAAACTATTATAATTAGATGAAAGCGTTCTCCTTCTAATTCTAAAGGGCATTTGCCAGATGTATTAAGGAAGATTAAATTGTCATGTGCAGGTTACTGTATAAGATATATGCAAATTAAAATGCTCAGGGTTTTATTTTGAATGTATCAAGGAGCTGACTGCTGATGCCGAGTATGGAACACACTAATTGGACACAGTAATTGAAAAAAATTGTTAATAGCATAAAGAAAAAGCTAAATGAGAAAACTAACAGTAAGCCCAAGAAATCTGAAGAACTGAGGTCTTGGAAGTAGCACATGAGAATTGTGGGACTCAGTGTGTGCTTATTACCAATGTGTAATTCCAGTACTGAAGGACTAAAACGAAATGATCCTGAGTTCAAGACCAGTCTGGAGTACCCAACTACCCCATAGGACACCGCCTTAAAGATGAAGAACAGAAACACAAATAAACCACAAGAACTCAGGAGTACCTGTAGTACTAGGTGGTACACACTACAAATGCAATAGAACATGGATGAACATCAGGCACAGAAGTAGAAATGAGGTAGGTTTTCAGTCCTAGAATTCATCCTGAGTAGTATAAAAGAGAAAGAAAAGGAAAGCAGAAAGAATCAGTCACATCCCATACTAGAGAGTTTCTACTTCCAAAAAGCAAAACAAATACTTCCAGGAACAGCACTAGAAATTGAACTAAATGAGAAATAATTGCGGAACCCTAGTGAAATAAGACCTCTGCTGGAGGAGCAGGAATTACAAACTCTGTGTGTGTCAGTTCCAATTAGACTCAACTGCGTGTGATAAAAGAGCCCAGGAAAATAGTTTAAATATAATAAAAGTTGATCCTTCATAATTTTAAAGCTGCAATATAGAAAATTATAAATAATATGGGCAATCTGCAGTTACCAGTTTGTTCCAACTTACCTACATTAGAAGACTCTTGTCTCAAATGGCTCCTAGAGTGTTAGCCACCATAGATGCATCTCTACAAGAAAGCCAGAGGAGAGTAGTTCTGTATTCAAAGGCTCTGTCTCAAAACTACGTAAAAACATGTCTGACTCCATTTCAGTAGCTGCCATTACTTGGTAACACATTTTCACAGCAGACTAAGGAATATCTTCAAATAAATTCAAGGGGAATAAATACTAGAAGGCAGTTGATTTCTCTTACACATTATTACATAGGAATGTCAAAACATAACTGCAACATTTCTTGAGTGCTCACTATATAGAAAAATCCTGCATAAAATCTTTTAAAAGTTTATCATTTCACAATGATCCTGAATTGATATTTCCCCCACTTCATAAATCAGTAACTCAAGGCAAAGAACTTTAACTGCACTTCAAAGTCATTGACTTGGAAAAGAGAAGTGACTAAAATTTGAGTCTTCCATGTTTCAGAGACTCCAAGTTGATCTCTACACAACTGTATCCTCGATCAACTGGAAGTAAAAGACATTCTCAAAAAGCCACCTTTCATAATTAAGGCAATATATTTTTCCTTAAAAAGAAGTTTATAAATATGCCCCCACTAACCTTAGGGATAATTTAACATTGGAACCATTTCAGAATCTGTAAGTAGACAGGTATACATAAAAACAAATAATAAAGGACAGATGTATAGTCAACTCTGGAGAGAAGCAATTAATGATGGGGAAGAAATACAAAAATAAATAAGAAAGAAGGGAGGGAAAAACTGAAAAACATTAAAAGAAAAGAAGTCATTAAAATATTAGAAGAGATTCAATGGATCAATAAAGGTGAGAGAATATGGATGAGGAAAAGGACACTAAGTGGGAGGAGAATGAACCTGTGCACAGCTGTGCATGTAGCTTCTGCTCATGCTCTGTCACTGTTTGATGGTGGGAGATAATATTCCATCTCAGGCAATGAGTGAGTTTGCATAGATAATAGAAAGTCTTTAAATGGAATTGGATATTATGACTCATTTTAAGAGAGAAATTCCAAACATTTTGTTTCTTAAGAAAATGAACATTCAGCTCCTCAAGTCTTATGACCAATCTGTCTACAGAGTCTGATTCGTCAGTTGAATACACAGTTGAGGGGGCAAGAAAGACAGAAATGGAGTAATTCTATGTTTACCTCATGAAAAACCTGTAATAATCACTTTTGTCTACAAGGTTACAGGTCCCATTTTGTTTGATGATTTAATTTGCGTCAACACACATAAAGTGGTAATGTGTAGGCTTCGATGGTAATGGCTGTGTGCAGAATAAACCCTTAAATAATTATCCATACTTCTGATGCCTAGACCTTAGACACAATAGCTGTAATATTTTAGCCCATGAGATTGATAATAGCCAACCATAATGTACAGAAATGGCACTTGTTACCCTTGCAGAGGACCAGTGTTTGATTTCCAGTACCCACACAATGGCTCACAACCATCCACAAGCACAGTTCCAGGGGATGGAGTGGGAAACGCATGTGATGTACTTGCAGGTGTACAGACACAACATTCATAAACGTGATGTAAAATAAATAAATCTAAAATAGCATACAAACAAAGAAGTTGTGGAGATATGATAACTGAAAGGAAGTCACACAGGGAAATGAGTCTAGAAATCTGTATTATTCAGCACTCAGTAGCCTAATAAATGTATGTAAATTAGAATTAGCAGACATTAGCAAACACCATTTCCATAACCAGAAAAATTAATTTTGAAAACACAGAAATGACACAGCTTATGGAACTGAGAAGCACAAAAGTCAACAATGCTATAACAAAAATGTTCAGTAATGTCCTGTTCTCTGTTTCTAAAGGAGACTGGAGATTCAAGGACACAGACAGAACACTGAACCCACTGAGTTCCGGCTGGATCATGAAGCCACATTCAGACCCCACTTCTGTAAGAGTTCTGCCCCATTCTCAGGGTTTCAAACACCCCTGCCCACAAATCTTGAGCAGTAATTCGCGGACAGCTTGTTTATCTCTCTTACTAAACAAATGCAACCCCATACCATCTGCCAGCTTCCATCAGGAATGGGGCCCTGCCCTGAGACTTGTGTGGGACACCTGCTTCCCACAGGTGAAAAGCTTTTGGTAATTCTTTCCAGAATTACAGTACTAGCATTAATTAACATTTAGCATTGGGTTCATTAATGAAATAAAGAAATACATATATTGTTTTTAGTTTCACTATTTTGGGTTTGGTTTTCTACAAATACCTATGTATTTATACTACCTTTGTAAAAATGTTTTTATGTATCTCACCTTTAAATGTTAAATATGGAAAAATTGCTTTAAAATAATCCAGGAATACCATGCCTCTTTCTCTATGCTAGCTAAGCTATTTTCTATTAAATTATGTCATTCCTCCTTTTCTCTTCCTTGTCGCTGTTTTTATCTTTCAAAATTTAAACAACTGCAGGAATTTTTGTCATGAGAGAGGGGATCTTCCCTAATCTGAAATCTCCTGATTCTTCATGTCACTTCTGTATTCTTTATTAGCATTGCACTGCTGTGGTTTGTGCAATTCTCGTGGTATTGTTGGTAACAGTTTTTTATTTATTTATTTATTTATTTATTTATTTATTTATTTATTTATTATACATGCCAATCCCAGTTCCCCTACCCCACCCCTTTCATTTTTTCAGAGCGGGTAAGGCTTCCCATGGGGAATCAACAAAGTTTGGCACATCACTTTGAGGGAGGACCAAGGCCCTACCCCAAATCCAGTCTGCACAAGGTATTCTACCAAAAAGAATGGTATCCAAAAAGCCAGTTCAATCACTAGTGATAAATTTTGATCCCACTGTTCAAGAAAGGAACTTCCAGAGGGCAAGACTATTCTTGACTTCTAGCTTCTAGCTAAAGTAATGAAAAACAGCTTGGTATTGGCATAAAGAGACAGGTGGACCAATAGAATTGAATTGAAGACACCTATGAACACCTGATTTTTGATAAAGAAGCTGAAATTCTACAATGGAAAAAAGAAAGCATCTTCAACAAATGGTGCTGGTATAACTGGATGTCAACATGTAGAAGAATGCAAATAGATACATATCTATACCCATGCACAAAACTCCAGTCCAAATGGATCAAAGACCTCAACATAAATCCAGACACACTGAATCTTATAGAAGAGAAAGTGGGAAATAGCCTTGAATGAATAGCTATAGGAGATAACTTCCTAAATATAATACCAATAGCACAGACACTGAGATTAACTATTAGTAAATGGGACCTCCTGAAACTGTGAAGCTTCTATAAGACAAAGAACACAGTCAATAAGACAAAATGGCAGCCTACAGAGTTGGAAATATCTTCACCAACCCCACATCAGACAGAAGGTTGATCTCCCAAAATATATAAATAACTCAAGAAACTAGACACCAAACTACTGAATAATCCAATTAGAAAATGGGGTAGAGATCTAAACAGAGAATTCTCAAAGAAGAATCTCAAATGGCCAAAACACACTTAAGGAATTGCTCAACATCCTTAGCCATTTGAGACATGCAAATCAAAATGACTCTCAGAACCATCTTTTACCAGTCAGAATAGCTGAGATCAAAAACACCAATGACAGCTTATGTTGGAGAGGATACAGAGTAAGGGGAACATTCCTCCATTGCTGGTAGGGGTGCAAACTTGTACAGCTGCTATGGAAATCAGTATGGCAATTTCTCAGAAAACTGGGAATCAATCTACCTCAAGACCCAGCAATATTACTCTTGGGCATATACCTGAAGGATGTTCAATTATACCACAAGGATATTTGCTCAACTGAGTTCATAGCAGGATTATTCATAATATCCAGAATCTGGAAACAACTTAGATGCCCCTCAACCAAAGAATGTATATAAAAAAATGGTACATTTACACAATGGAGTACCACTCAGTGTTAAAAACAAAACAAAACAAAACAAAACAAAAAAAACCAATGAAATCTTGAAATTTGCAGGCAAATCAATGAAGTAGAAAAACCATCCCAAGTGGGGTAATCCAGATCTGAAAAAAAACAAACGCAGTAGGTATTCACCCATAAGTGAATATTAGACGTAAAACAAAGGATAACCAGCCTATAGTCTAAGACCCTAGGGAAGCTAGGTAACAAGGTAACAGTTTTATTAACTGGAGTGATCTACTGTACATCATCCTGTGGACCTAAGGAGCTATGCTTGCAAATCTCAGATCATCAGATTTCTTGGAAAGTTAAAGGAATATTCCCTCCATCTCATATCAAGTCTAGGCTTGTGCCTATGCAAGAAGGATCATAGACAAATACAGCAAACCACTCTGTGAATGTACTATTTTGTGAAGATAAAAATAGATGGAGATGGTTAGTTTCACACCCCAAACACCTTCATCAAAGTGATGCAAAGCTTATGAGAATGAAAGAGATGAGTGAATAGATGGAAGGAATTTCAAACGGGTTCTTTTCTAGCTTTTCATCCCCAGGAGAAGGCATCCTGCTGTGCAAGGCACCTTCCTATTATTCCAACAGAGGCCAGAAACAAAGAGTTTATGAAGAAAATCACATTTTAACTACCTGGAATCATAGTTTTAGAAGGGTCAGCCCATGATCAGTTGTGAGTAGGAGCTCATTATGGAAAGAACACACAGCTAAGCAAAACCATTCACCTTCTGGCTGGGAGGTGAAAGAGTGAGAGGAGAGAACTGGGTTTCACTCCCTCCTTTAAGACCATGTTCACAAGAAGCCCAAAAGGGCTTCCATTAGGAATCTTGATGCTCCCTCCACCTCACAATACCACCTCTCTGGAAATTACATTTTTATCACATAGAATTTTAGGAGACATTTAAGATCCAAGCCACAACAGGCAGTACCACTGTAAAACGGAGAGATTCTAGAACAGTTGAAGAGGGTGGAGAAGTATGGGCCAGCAACAGAAAGGAAGCAAATTTTTGCTTTCAAGCTTTACTTACCTTCTATGATGCTGCAAGAGACACAGTAAATACGACATTGGTACTGATGCCACAGGAGAGACAGTGAGCAGGCCATTTGCACTATGCTGCACGAGAGACAGTGAGCATGACGTTGGTCTGCTCTAGAAGGGTACAAGGATTCTCTGCAGCAGAAATAAAAATCATCCCAGACCCAGAGCACATGCAGCGTCCACACGAAATCAGCAATTACACTTGTTAGCAACACGTGCTAGCAGAGCCGGAATGTGAAGAACACAAGCTGCTCCTCAGCAGAGGCCAAGTGATCGCTGGTCTCTTTTACACAAAGCAATGGAATAACCAAATACTGTATATCTGTTCAACAATTTCATTTACAAACACTTGTGTATATGCACAATTATTTAAATGCCTGCTCCATCTCAGTAGACTCAGGGAAGTTTAGTATCACAAATTAAAACTTTTTGGAAAAAAAAACAAGACTCTTTGTGCCTTTTATTTGTGAATGTTAGTTTTATATCATTAACCATCTAACAATACAACTCTGTCTCTTAATTTAGCAAATAAACTCTTGGTAGATAGAAACTTTAATTGTTTCTATTTAGTGCTACCCATAAAAGTTAGGAGAATTAAAGGTGCACCATAAACATTTGTCTGATGAGTATCAGAAGTTATCCACAACTATAAGTCTTCAGTGTTGGATTACACACTATTATCACAATCAATGCTAAGTCAGCTACAGAATAAGAGAAGAGTTCCCAACTACTGACCAGGTCCTATATGCCACCTACCACTGCTCTGTTCTGTTTACACATAGCAGTCCATTTTATCCTCAGAGCAGCCAAATTATACACATTTCCATGTTTAAAGAAACAACTGATTGCTTATTGCAAGTGTGGGAGATGAAAGTAGTTTGATCAAATGGTCACCTGATGCACATTCCTGAAGATAAAGGAAACAAGCTGTAGAAGGGACAAAATACGTGCTAATGGATATCGAACCCATCTTCACATGTCTTCACATGTAGCACAAGTCCTCAGAAGATGTGAAAGAGTAAATGTGGTGTTTATATGAAGAATGTCATTTACTGAATGACACACCAGGCTTACTCAAATTACTACCTGTATCCACTTAATGATATTTTCTGCTTGTTTATTTCCCATTTTTCTTAAGCCAAATACACTCCAGGTTTCACTATCTCGCTGCACACAATTCAGCTACTTGGGTTTTGAGTATCATCGAGGCCTGAATAGTCACAAATGTCCTAATTGCTACTTTCTGGTTCCATGGATGCCCAACATTTCATGCAGATTGTCAAGGAAGACAGTCAAGATTTAGTTGAATGATGCAAGTCATTGGGAAGAAAAGCTCATTCCTTGCTGTTTTCTGAAGTGCTGGAGACAATTTGTTCTGCTTCAAGAGAGAACTGGGGAGATTCAGAAATTGCAAAGCCATCCTTTAGAGGACATTGGAGATTCCTGGAAGCAGGAGTAGCATCCTGCCCTGCTCTCCTCTCTTTCTCCCTCCCCTTTTCCCCTCCCTCTCTCCTTCCTTCTTTCTTTCCCTTTTTATATTGATGGAAGAACAGAAACTAACTGACAGCCTGATTAGAGTTTGTATTGCTGAAATGTGTTTTATAAAATGTGAATGAAAAATATTCAAACAAACATAGATGTAGTGGAGACACCAGGAAACAGTGCTAGAATGAACAAAATGCGGGGCAGCCCCTTGGATGGGCTATTCACGCCCAACATCAGGACCCCAGGATGTTATCTATAACTATCACCTGAACTCAACCTAGAAACCTGCAGAGGCCGTATCAATGAGAAATTGTCTAGTCTAAGAGGTGGGCCTGGGGGCATGCCTATGAGGGGTTTTCTTCTTGGGTTTACTGAGGTGAGATGGTCTATGATCTACCCTCCTTAAGGTGAGCAGCATCGTTTCAAGGACTGAGTTCTGGGTTGAAAAAAAAAAAGGAGATGCCTTTAATCCCAGCACTCGGGAGGCAGAGGCAGGCGGATCTCTGTGAGTTCGAGGCCAGCCTGGTCTATAAGAGCTAGTTCCAGGACAGGAACCAAAAAGCTACGGAGAAAGCCTGTCTCAAAAAATGCAAAAAGAAAAAGAAGAAAGAAAAAAAAGGAGAGAGACAAGGCTAAGACCTAGCATGCAAGTGTTTACTCTCTCTGTGTTCTTAACCGAGGATGTGACTGATTGCCTTGAGTTCCTGCCACCTGGATATTCCTGCAGTAATGGACATAACCTGGAACTGGAAGCCAAATAAACGATTTCTCCCTCCCTCCCTCCTCTCCTCTCTCCCTCCTTTCTCTCTCTCTCTCTCTTTTCCTTCCTTCCTTCCTTCCTTCCTTCCTTCCTTCCTTCCTTCCTTCCTTCCTTCCTTCCTTCCTTCCTCTCTCCCCCCCTCTTTCTTTCTTGTTGCCTCTATTGTGATATGTCATCACAGAAAGAGGAAATGAAGCTGAGATGATCAAACGCAGTTCACAAACATCAAGGACAACATAGGAGAAGAAGGAGTAGGAGGCAATGAGTCATGAAGCTGAGCAGGGAAAGAGTCACCACTCTCCATGACTGGCTACTGAATGCTGAATTTTCAGTCCGTGGAAAGGATCTCTCTCTCTCTCTTTCCCTTCTCTGTCACTTCTCCCTATAGCTGCACACTCACCTCCTTTGCTTATGGACCCAGAATCCTAGGACAGTGCTCAAGATCAGAATTGAATGCAGAGTGCTGAGGATATCTAGAACCGCTCTTTGCGGGTCAAACTTCCCTTGTACTCCAGAGAACACTGATCACTCTTCTCTGTGCCAAGATAATTCCTTCCTAAAGTGTTCAATCCCTTTATGCACTGTGCTCTGAAAACACAGCCGTCAAAGCTAACGTCATTTGTGCATCTTTGCTGAGAAGCTCACCACAGAGCCCTGGAGGGAGTTTGAACATGCATCGGAACTGGGTAAAGGGCCAGCAGAGCACTGGAGCGACAGTTTTGGGGACATTGTTTTTCATTTCACTGAGGACGACTCATGTTTCTCTCCTTAAATATAGACCGCAAGCCGCAGGAGATGGCAGCTGTCTAATTAAACCTGATAAAGCCTCCTTAAAAATGAGACTCGGGGAAACACATCATTTCAACTGTAGAGCTGCCCAATTTTCCCTGGAACCCAGAGGGAGCTGTGTACTGTTGGAGAGGGACAGAAGATGGGGCCTGAGGGAGAGAAGACAAAATTACTGGCACCATCAAGTAGTTGGTGTGAAATAACAGAATACACACAATACATATTTAATGCAAAGGAGGTAACTTTATAAAACATGCAAAGGATAACCTCATCTACCATTTAAAAAGGCACTGATGAGGCTTTGATAATACACTAAATCCCTTCTTAACTTATAAAGATTTAATGGGAACATTTTATTTTCTCCAGCAGTCCCTTGCTGGCAGGAGAATGTGGGAAGTTGGAATGGGAATATGATTACTCTGTCTAAGGCTATGCAAGAGCCAAAGCCAAACCCTCCCCTTTCTGTCTCCAAAACCCATCGGGAGGTGATTTTCACTTTGGTTTTAGATAAAGTGCTCAATAAACATATTTACATGTACAGAGTATTTTAGGCCATAGAACACTAAAGAGATCGTGGCCTCAATAAGGCTGACTACATTGTTTCTGAATATTTTTAAGTCTCCCCCTGCCAACTCCATGAACATCTTAGGACAACCTGTTGTCCGCCCTCTGGTGTCATCAGCAATGGTGTGTGAGGTCACAAGAAGGTCGTCTGCTCTGGAATCCTGCTGTGGTGCTGTCCACCCACTGATGTTCTCAGAACCAGGATATGGAGTCTCAGGAGAGTGGTTTGCTGTGGACTCCTCATGTGGTGAGTGAAGACCCTTGGTCACTGATGTGGCCTCTGCAAAGTCTAATGTGACCTCTGAGTTTCTCAAGCATGATGAAGATTAGTTCAGTCACTTATCTCTGGAAACACATATATTGTCTGACCTCTTACACGTCATACTGCCTTGCCTTCTACCTAAGTAACAGCAAGAACTGTTTTGTCAGCTGGGCGGTGGTGGCGCACGTCTTTAATCCCAGCACTAGGGAGGCTGAGGCAGGCGGATCTCTGTGAGTTCGAGGTCAGCCTGGTCTACAAGAGCTAGTGCCAGGACTGGCTCCAAAGTTATAGAGTAAGCCTGGAATCATTTATACATTGAGTCTAGGTTCACTTGTTTGGTTGCTCCTTCTAACTTCATCTCCTAGATTTCACCTGTCTATCTCATTCTTCTTAGTTCTAAATTCCAACAATTGTAATATCTATATCTTTGGATCTTGGTTGTTACTAACCTTTATTTTCTTACCATTGCCTACAAAACTAAAAATTTCATTAAAAACAAATATTATTTATTCTATTTCTTTTTATCACTCGTTGAATCTTTGAAATGGTTTGGTTGCTCTTGGGAAAGTTTGGTGGCAGCCAAAACCCAAAGCTGAATCTGAAAATCATGCCAGCTCTATGTTGTTCTGTATAAAGCTCTCACGATAGAATGTGGTTAGAGTGAGAAAAAATATTGACCCTCCCCCCAGATGTGGGTGCAGTATCATGGTCACAAGCTCCAAAAGACAGCCCAGGTCTGTCTTTGCCAAACTGTTTCCACAGAATTCTAGGGCCATATAATTATAATTAGTAATATGCATCAAATGAATTTTGAGATCAAATTAGTTCAGAAAGAGCAAGGTTAAACAAAGTTTAACAGGCTATTTTACTACAAAACTTGGCAGAACATTTAATAGCTGAAATGCATGATGATGTTCAAAAGAGAGGAAAGTAGGCACCATTCCCGAAAGTGCCTCAACTTGGAGTGCTTCCTAAGGGAGCCTCTCGTGATGCTGGGAGCACAGAGTGCAACCCACAACTCTAGTTTCAGACTTACCCACAGAAAGACGTCGGCTGCTCAGAACTTTTTAAACTTCCAGCACACAGTCACACTGAGAATATAATAGATCGTACCTCCAATCCTTGCTTAACGCCACCTCCTATATTCTAAACGTGCCACCACTTTTGATAGTCCTAATGGATGTGTGCATTTCCAACAGACAGTGACAGAATTCAACATTTGTGTAAAGACAGACCAACAGGCTGCTGCTATTTTACCAAAGTTCTGGTAAATCTTATGACACAATAAAAGAACAATTACTGGATGCAATAAATTGATCTTTTATGATGGGCCTCAGTTTCAGTATTCAAAGTTTAAAAGCTGAGGTTAGTATATAAAGGGAGAGTTGGTGGTGTATAGAAAAGAGTGAGCAGGAGGGGGGCATTCAGCTTGGCTGTCATTGTATAGACACAGCCATGCAGGACTTGATCAGCCTTGGATAAGGTGGCTGCCTGCAGTCAAGTCGCTAGCTAAATTATGTAAAATTTGATGGAAATTTTCAAGTACAACATCTCATGCTAATCTGAGACTAGAACAAGAAACAAAACATTTGGGGACAGGACATCATTGAGCTGCTGGGTAGGAGCCGTGTAACTGGACAAAGAATAGATCCTCTGCACCCACTTTTAGAGAAAGGGAAACGTGCAGGCTAGAAGATGTGTGAAGTAAGGTACTGGAGAATTCACACTCTCATTTGTCTGTTCTTTTTGACATATTGTTATATTTATCTTGCTACTAATCCTGAGTAGTAAACAAAGAAGGCTCTAATTTACAAATGAGAAAAATGGGAGCCAGAAGAGAGAAAGGATTTTTTCTGTGGTCACTTAGTGTCTCAGAACTGGAGCAGAAGCCAAGTCTTCCTGACTTACATTCTCATTGTCCGAGAAGTCTTCACTCCCTTCTTGGTTTTAATTGCATAGAATGCTTCACTCAGAAAGCATTAGGTTTCAATCAGTTTGGATAGAATTGATACAGGCTCAATTCCTTTTTATTTTTTTAAATAATATTTTTACTTTATGTGAATGGATGTTCTGTCCACATGTGTGTCTATGTACCATGTTCTCTACATACCATGACTGTGTTGGATGCTCTAGGACAGGAGTTACAGACATTTGCACACTGCCATCTGGGGACTGGGAATAGAACCCTGGTCCTCTGACGAGCAAATAGTCCTAACTCCAGAGCCATCTCTCCAGTCCCCATCACAGGCTCAATTCTTGATGGAAGTAGGATTCCTATTGCCTGGATTTCCTGCTGCTGTTCACATAGCACATACATTCAAAATGCCTTATCTCCATTTAGATTGTGGTGGTCCTTCCCAGCCCTCTGTTGGTTGTATTCCAAAGGATTCTTAGGCGACTCCTTAATTGTTAGCTTCACTATAATATTAGAGATCGAGGTGTCTGGACTCTGTCATGTAACTTTGGGTAAAACATCTACAACAGGCTCAGTTTCTTACCTCTAAATAATCTATTATGCTAGATGAACCCCATGGTTTCTTATGAGTTTGAAGCACAGGCATGAATGTATAAGCTGTGTCCTAATGGATTCTAAACTTCTGAGGCCATTGAGTACTGCTTTTCAGGCACCATCAATAACAATTTGCATTGCTTTTCTATTTTATCCAGGGGAAAGCCGTATGGTGCCATTGAAGTCAGAACACTGCTTCCATTAACGCCACCAATTAGAAACAGATATGAAGGTTATAGCTTTTCTATTGTTGGTACCTTTACTCCTTCAAACTAAAAGATTATATTTTAGGGAGTTTCCTGAGAACTTATAACTTCCCACTATGTGCATATTAATCTTAATTTTATCTTAAGGTTTCTGAGCCCAGGAACAAGCAGACTAAGAGGCCCATCTATTTCCTGTATGAATTATTGGTATTGCAATATAGATACATAAATTGACCACCTAGGCACAACCCATGTTGTACAAAGGTGTATGTAAAATCCAAGTACAGGAAAGATAAGCTATGTGTAAGTCTTAATCAAATGAAAAATAATGGAAAAGCAACTTAAAAATATGCCCTAGAAGTGTATTTCATTTTTAATTATTATCCAGGCAATAACTGTGGGAGAGAGGAAAATTACACACATTATAAGGGCTCTACTGTTCTGTTAAGAATCTGTGTGGCCTGTAACACATTAGTTAGGCTCTTAGCTGGCCACAGTGTCTGGCAGGAGAGAAGCAACAAAACCAGGTACCCAAAACACTAAATCTTTCAAGCCATGACGACTGCACCTTTCCCCCCTCCTCCAAATCTAGACGCAAGGAAGACCTCTACCATCATAGGAACTGAATCAGCAGAGCCTTACACTTGAATTGCCTCCAAGTGTATTCTAAATGAAATCTAGCATTCTCTTCTCAGCACTTCTCTGACTACAATCTTACCACAACCACACTCCTGGAAGCTCTGATCCTTTCAGGATCACCGGTGGGACCGATCAAGCCAATTCACTGCCACCCTGACTCAGAAGCACGGGTGGGACTGATCAAGCCAGATTTGCCGTCTCCTTCACACTTACATTTAAACACAACTAGGATTTCTCAGAGGCTTCCTTCTTCCTCCACGTTGTGATTCACTCTCCGGAGGTGTTCTGAGAAGCTAATTTTTACTACATAATAATGAATCTCAAAATCTCCGTGCTTTACTTCTATCCTAGGCTTTGGTCCACAGCAGTAATGGACTCAGGGGTGTGGGCTAGGTCTTTAAATGAAAGGTTTTTGTCTCTGAAGCATTCATGTGACGTCATGACCCAGTATGGGGACACCTGTAGTGGAAGCTGCTCCCCTGGTAGTTTACTAATTGCCCTGCTGAGGTGTTGGGACGGTCATGCCACCTGAACACAAGGTTGTGACTTATGGTGAGGTTTTCAAAGATGCCAACAAGCATTTCCGATTTGAGCTTCGGTGTCTTGAAGGCACAGCATTCCCTTAGTCAGGATTGATCCTAATCTATTTTAAAGGGGAAAAATTCAGTCTTTATCTGCAACCTGGTCAGACTTTTTAACGTGAGGTAATGTATCTCTGCTTTGAACTACAGGGCTCCCTGTTTTTCTGTTCATTTCCTGTTTTTCTGAGGATATTTATATTTGAAAACCAAAACATTACCAAAATATACTTGAGTTCTTATTGGCACAAAGACCCACAAAATTGGGAAGAAACCCAACACTGAACCTTCTAAGCCACCCCATCAAGGCTAACTGTCCATCAAGTCACAAAACAAGAGCTGAGAATGGAATCTTAAATTTATATCTACACATCATTTTAGGAAAATTGAAGACTGGAAGCTACACATGCAAGTATAACCAGTGATTAGAGACAATGAGATTCAGTCTGGAGAAAAAAAACCAACACAACAATATTATTAAAGAGACCCTTGCATTTCCTTCTAACGTTAAGTAAAGACTGCATCAAAAATCTCAGAGATGTAGGAGCAATCACAAATGTAAGCCTGGATTTCCTTCAACATAAATTTTTTAAAATGTCCCTTAAGTACATGAATTATCCCAGAAACATTTGAGAATACTGGTTTTTAACATAATTTTAACCTTATCCCAGGTGCCTTTTGTTAAGAGGCAGGAGGCAGCCATGGGAAGTACAAGTTTTAGAGAGGGTGAGAACTCAACTCTGTTACTAATGAGATAATCATGGAAATGTATTTAATTTTTCTGACCTTCAGAATCCATTCTGATAGGTAGAAGCTCTTTGAGACGTGGAAAACTAATGTCGTCAAGCTTAAATACAATTTATGACACAGGACCTGACAAGGGTGTGTGTTTTAAAAATTCATGCTAGTACCGACCCCTGTATGGGATACTTATTTTTGCTTTTGAACTCAATAATTATCTTCATGTCTATGTTTACTGTTAAATTAGTAAGGAATGATTCTGGGAAATGGGGATCCTTGGGAGTTGAAGAGTTAGAAAGGTATGATGTTAGGCTTGGATATGAAATGACATACGTACTAAGAGTAGGCACAAAAAGTCAATGAGAACAGATGTGAATGAGTGTGACAAGCGAGTGTATCCCAGAAAACCAACAACCCACAAGGAGAGAGTTCTTGGGATGGAGAGAGGTCTTAGGGGCTAACACATAGGCAGTTAAGATGCCTTGGGAGATGCTTTGCCAAAAGTATAGCCCAAACCACTGAAAATGACTTGGTGAACTCTGAAGGATCCATTAGCTGTATAGATATAAAGAAGGAAAAGAGAAGAGTAAGAGAATAGTGTTACTCCAAAGACATTTCAACAGACACTATTCAAGAAAGTATATAAAAGACACAAAATCCAAACTCATTGCAGTCTGTAAGATATCTGTTCTATGGGGAAGCGGAGGTACTGAAACACATGAAGAAACTACTCATAGAAGGTGCAGTGTCATTTAGACAGGAGCAGCATTTTGATGGTGATGATGATAATGATCATACTGATGAGAAGAACAGTGATGGTCCTACAACTCAGAAGTGTATCACACCTGAGCCCGCTGTTTTGTACCAACAAGTCTGTGAACTCATATTATTGCAGATGATTCTATATTAGTAAAAGCTGAGACACACCCAGAGAAAGCAACTTGAAACCATGAATAGAGAAAATTACATGGGCAAAACCAAAGAAGACTTGAGCCATTCACTCAAGGACATTAGAGTGGCCTGGCCTGACTGGCACTTCCAATAAATGGAGGACAGTAGTGGGTGATGAACCCTGGAAGAGAGGTTATAGAGAGTCTTAAACTCCAAATGTAATATAATGAACTTTAGAGAATCATTGAAGAAATCACCAAGCTAAAGTGATAAAATAAAGCTCTGCTTTAAGACATTTGCTATGACTGAAGATACAGAATGCATTAGGGCTTAAGAAGAGAGCTATAAAGAGCTCAAAGGTTATTGAAAATGTGTCAAAGTAGCAGCAATATTTCCTTGTTACCCTTGGAACCTTTCAAAGCAGAAAATGGACCTCAAAATTACTTTATTTCATAGGGAGAGCCCCTGCAAGTGCAGAAATTGTGCTTCTTCGTTTTCAGGTACACTAGAGAGGTGTGGCAATGGAAGGGGACTGAGTCAGAGCATATGGTCAAGTTTTCACTTTTTGTCTGAAACACTAAATGATTTAATCAGTGTGAAGAGCAAGGAGTGGAACATGAGAACTCGGACCTATGTAGAAGAGTAAGGAAGAATTATGAACACTGAAAGTCCATGTGAAGAATGAAGTCGAGAGTCAAGAAGTGATGGCCCAGCTATTCAAAATAACTCTAAATTAAATGTCACTGAGATCAAACTCTACTCATAGTGTTCTGGTCTTACAAATTGTTAGATGGGAAGCTAACTAAGAGATTCATATAATCTTATAAATACACACCTGGCTGACATTGAAATTAGATGAACCGTTAAATAATAACCAAGGTTCAATAAGTCTAGATACCATGTCAAAAACACATAGTGCCACTTAGCCACGTAGCAACACAGACACCTCAGATTCTGTCTCAGTCTAATTCGTTTCTCGTTGATCCAACTATCTTGAAGGATAAAATAAAGAGTAACAAATCTAAACTATATGTTGTCAAGGAATTTCTTGAAGTTCCAACCTGTGCCTTTCTATAATATCTCCCTATTGTTCTTCCATTTTCTAACTCATATATACAATAAATATAAACATATATATGTCATATATAATAAATATAAACATATATATATTTCATATATATATATGAGACAGTCGTCATATGAGATTATACCCAGAAATAGCATACACAAATGCATGGCATTTAATCATTCTGTCATCAGTTTCGTTTCCTGTATCATAAGAGAATTTTGAAAAGGAAATAATGAGTTGTTTTAAGATAGAACATTCCCTGAGCAATGGGTCACTTTTTGAGTGAATAAATTGAGGCTGTAAAGGCAGGTGTCCCACCTGGCAGTGTCCAACAGGTGGCAGATCCCTGGCTGCTCAATTACACCTTTCACACAAAAAAATAGAAAGTTCTCTACTGTTTCCTATTATAATATGTGCAGCTCATGGGGAGGAAAAAGTAAAATGTGTTAAAAGCTTCATGAGGTGTGTGGGAGCAAACCCCCTCTATACAGAGTGAAGTTTGTCGTGGGAGCCCTTCTTTCCAGTAGGCAGCCATGGAAGGAGAGACGAGAAAAAGATAGCTGTTTTCTAGTCCTAAGGGCCTGCACAAAAGAAACCCATTCCAGTGTGCTGATTTCAGTTTAACCACAAACTTGACGGTGGATTCTTAAGTATAGTTTTGCCTTCAGTATCAACATCCTACAAAGTGTCAAACATTTTAGAAATCAACTCTGATCCATTCCTTAAAAAAAAAAAAAAGTGAGTCCTTTAATCAAGCTCCAGAAGTCTGGATGGAGGGCTTATGGAACTTTTCGTTACTTTCACCAAAGCTGCAATTGCACACAACAGTATACGGCTAGGAGATTTAAAACACCAGAAATCACCCAGTATTCCCTTCAGGAGGAGATGTCTGCTAGGGAAGTCCTATCTCACCACCGCCATTCACATAGCCCAAATCATCTAATTTTGAAGGCCTTCTTGTTTGTAAAAGTATGCAAGTGAATTCCAGATTAGGAAGTACAATAAGGTTTATCAGAATCGCTTGTGAAGGAAAGAGACATACTGAATATTAAGAGTTCATCTTCCATCTGTGGCTGCCATACCATTTTCCTAAAATACATTTTCAGAACAGTCATGAAATTCTCAGACTATGGGAGTCATAAGCTACAAATGTGAAGAAATCTGTAACTGTCCCAGATCAATGGTCATCGGGCAGTGGTGGCACACGCCTTTAATCCCAGCACTTGGGAGGCAGAGGCAGGCAGATCTCTGTGAGTTCGAGACCAGCCTGGTCTACATGAGCTAGTTCCAGGACAGGCTCCAAAATCACAGAGAAACCCTGTCTCAAAAAAAAAAAAAAAAAAAAAAAAAAAAAAAACCCAAAAAAAACAGATCAATGGTCATAGTATAGCTTCTTGACATTTGGGCTTCAGCTACTCGAGATGCATAACGTTTCTTAGCAACTTGACCCATTGCTTCGTATTTTTCCTTTCTTTCTTATTTTTTCCAGTGGTAGGGGAGGGAACCCTCGGAATCCGAACTAGACCTTGCACATGCTAGGTAAGGGCTCTGCCGTGAGTGGCATTTATGACATTTATCTTCACAACAACTGGAACTCACTCCTCTGCCATGCTTGCCCTTTCCCCTCCTGTGTGTTTTCATTCCTTTCATTAAGTGGCTGAATAATTGTATTCTAAATTTAAATTGACTGTTTGTTTTAATTGGTGAAGTTTTTAAATATATTTAAAGATGTCTTGGAATGAGTTTCTATTGGGCATTATAATTATGAAACTTTATGTTTATATTTGCAAGTCAAACACATCCTCTAGTGACAGCTAGTGTGTTGACTATATACTTCAAGGAGCTAATTGAGAATTTATTCTCCTCTTCAATTATACTTCAGTAATCCCTTGTTAAAATATCTAAATATTCAATTCATGATTTTTTTTACAAGGAAATACACAGTTTCAGATTTAAAGACACAATTAATGAAATTGAAATCCTTTCTAATTTAATTTTGATGCATTCACATTCATTATTTAACATAACTTTGGGTTTTGGCAGAGAAGCCTAAATAGTAAGTAAATAATCACACTAAATTTTTGAATGAATATTTTGGAAAGTGTATAAAATCTATTTCATACTTTTTGGGAAAAAAGCCCTCATTATTTGATGAAACTGGCTTCGTTAAAATGATCCAGTCAGTTGAGAAAAACAACTTAGCACTTACAAGGATGCCTCAGTACAATTGGTAGTGACATTAAAAACAATGAAAATGAAATGATCATGGGAAAAGATTATAGAAGTGCCAAAAAATTGTTATCTAACCTCAAGTCCAAAAGTTCTCTATATAGTAAAACTAACTTTCAAGTGTGAAAGATGGGTTGCCTTATAGTAATACTGAAATAAATTTCTCAGGCTAAAAGTAAATTACTCCAAGTCATTCAAAGAACAGATAATCTATTTCTAAAAGTAACTATGTAATTATAAAATATTTATTACCTTTCTTCTCTTAAGTAATTGAAAAAGTGACTGTAAAAAATACAATCATGTAGAGTCTATAACACACAGAATTACAATATGTGTTCATATCAGAAAAGAAATGTCGAATAGAAGCAAATCTATTTTATGGTAAGGAAATGAATCCAGATTTTATCTACAAGCATAGAGAAAAAGAAAAAGGATGGAGTTGAAAGCTCACATAATAAAAGTGTTAAAGCTTTTCTGTGTTCTTCTCATTTCCTTAACTATCAAAAATTATATATGGCAACATTTTAGCAATGTGCTTTTGAACATAATATTTATGGAAGGGGCAAATGTTTATCTATATATAGTAATATAGAAACAGAGAAAAGACTTAGTGTTACAGAGGAACGATATTCTACGTCCCAGCAAAATTAAGTTAGTGCAAATCCAACATTGTTTCTTGTAAGTTAAGGTGACTGCAGCAAGCCCGGAGCAACTACTGTTGTAAACCTGAGAACTGGTTACAAAGAGGACTAAGAGCTAACATTAGAAAATGTCTGCTAATCTAAAAGAAAGTAGTGATGAAGTGATGGAGGAGCAAAGGAACAAAAACAGATATGAGACATGAAACTAGAACGCACGGCACAAGTCCAGCTATAATAATAATAGTATCAGATGTAAATAGGGTCTTAAACCCAGCTAAGGAGAGGAAAGTGACAGATGGGCAGAAAACATCAGAACTGGACTTGACTTGAATACATATTGTCGAGATACAGTGCTACAAGAGAAGCTGAGAAGTCTTATGAGCAACAAATGCACTTGGAAGAAACGACTCGAAGACATTTTACAGCGGAAAAATGTGTATCTATTGGCTAGTGCAGTTATAGAACTTATACTCATATAGTCACTTAATGACATATAGCATCAGTATTTATACCTTTAGTGACAGTATAGAAATACATAAAGCAAAAATTTATAGAAATGAAGGTGAAAGTTCTGAATAGGTGGAGATGGTAATACCTCACTTTTAATATTGTTAAAATAAACAAGCAAATAAAATTCTACACTGGGACACAGAGGACAAGAGCTAGAACAGACAATACTAGAATGTTTTCTTTACAGCACAATGCATATTTCATCAAATGCCTGCCAGACAGTCTCCCGAACAGGGCAGAGACAAGTTCACATCACATTTATACTGAAACGGAAACAGAATGAAATTAGATGTACATATAGTAGGAAATTTACGCATTCCTAAATTGTTAGAGGGAAAGAAATTCAGAGAAAAAAAACAGGGGGGAATTCTGAAATATCTCAAATATATTTAAATGAAGGCACAACACATTAGACTCTACCATGTGTAACAACAACAACAACAACAAGAAGTACATAGAACAGGGGTTCTCAACCTGTAGGTCATGACCCCTTGGAAGACAAACAACCTTTCCATAGGTGTTACATTTCACATATCCTGCATATCAGATATTTACATCACAGCTATAAAATAGCAATGAAATAATTTTATGGTTGGAGGTCACCAAAGCATGAAGTTATCACTGCATGGGGGGGACAGTTCCCAGCAGCACAGGGCTCAGAGGGTAATCCACAGAGCAGGTATTTACTAAGACGTTTTTATCTAAGGAGGCAAAGAGAAAAAATACACACTCTCTCAATGGCTTCCTTCTTTATTTTTATGTATTCTTCATTCTGCTTTCTATATTCTCTTTTCTTATCTCTATCCAGAAATGTCCCTTCTGTCTCTCTTGGATGTTTTCCTTCTCCAACTCTCTTGATGTTCTCCTCCTAATTCTTTCATTCTTGATGTTTTCCTTCTAGCTCATTTCAACCCTCTCTTTATTCTTTTCCTTACAGCTTATATACCCCAGCAAAACCTTTAGGGCAATATAAAAATTACAACATGGTTATATTCTGCTTTTCAAGTGAATGAGTTCAAATAAAATGCATTATGTTTTCCATATCCCTTAAATAGATTAAACACTTTATATATTACAGGTGAAAACCAAATATCCCAAGAACCCACGTGCATTCATACCCAAGCAACTTGTAATAGATTAACTGTATAGGAAAGCAAGTTATTCTCAGTCAGGTATTTTACTAGAAAGCTGCATTTTCCAGTTACAAAAAAAGGACCAATCACTTTATTACTTATCCTAAGAGGCAATTTTATAAGAAATCTTAAAGAAATCACAAATTTAAACTTTTCTATATGAAAAAGAATCATTCATTTCTACTTTCAATCTTTAGGGTACATACCCACTCATCAGTAGATTTTTATGTCAAGAGATTGAGGGCAGAAATGGGTATAAGGAATTAACTGTCATCTTTGATCATCAACGAACACTATCAAGGAAAGTATGCCAGGTAGTAATAAATTAGGCTGCTTTGTAATTGTTCCCTGACCTCATGGAGTCCTTCCCTCAACTGTGTGCCTCTCTAAAACTGTGGATTGTCTTTCTGGGATTTTCACCTCAAAGTTATTTGACAAAAACATCTAATCTAACCTTAAGTTCTTTTCAAAGCTTTATTTCAGCCGTGATGCACTCTGAAACCGGCAAGCACAATTCCCAACACTAAGACTAAAAGAATGTAGTCGGGTGGTGGTGGCACACACCTTTAAATCCCAGCACTCAGGAAACAGAGAAAGGCAGATCTCTGTGAGTTCAGAGCTAGCCTGGCCTATACAGGGAGTTCCAGGACAGGTTCCAAAGCTACAGAGAAACCCTGTCTCGAAAAAATAAAGAAACAACAAACAAGCAAAAAAAGAGTTAAAAGAATTTAAACTAGCTGGGCTACTGGGACTCAACTGTTTTTCTTAATCATTCACCTAATCCACAGTCTATACAGCTCCTGTTTTGATATTTTATTTGCATTTTAATAAGTAAAGGTTGCTTGAAATTTAGAGAGTAAAACAGTTATACTGATTAGTCTTACAGACCAGGCAGTGGTGACACACACCTTTTATCCAAGTAGCCATGCTAATTTGCCATAGAAACTGGGCAGTAGTGGTACATGCCTTTAATCCCATCACTAGAGGAATATAAAATGGAGGAGATAGCTCTCATACACAGTCTTGTTCTGAGAGGTAAGTCAGTGATTGGCTGTTTTGTTTTTCTGACCTTGAACTCCAAAATCTGTTTCTGCGATTTTATTAATTGCGCTACAAGTTTCTCAACAGGAACTCATGTACTCATGTGTTCTAACTGTGTGATGCTTCCTTGTTTTATTTTTTATCATCAAAACTCTATTTAAATTAACAATATTATTATAGATAGTACAGTTTAGAAAAAAATTATCTTCGTAATAATCCACAGGTTAAAGTACCCAGTAGAATGGGATGTTTCCATGAGATAAATACACTACATTCAGGCAGTGGGAATCTCCCGACACCCATTCACACCAGAGAAAGATGTTGGCAGCAAACATGTGAAGGCACAGAAGAAGCCAAAGACACCGTGGAGTCTGTGGTCTCAGGGTCTTGCCTATTCCAGATTCTTTAGTCAGGAATTCACGTCCCCGTGGACTGACACCCAGAAGACAGCTGCCATCTGCTTCTCCTCTGACATGGTCAATAGCATGAGGAAAGGGATTAAAAGGCAAAAGCAACATTAGGAAGGCTGAGAACCAAGTACCATAGAAGACAGTACTAGCTATGAGTTCATGTGTTCATTAAAGAGGACTAGAAGCTAATGACACTACCTCCCATTCTCTAGGATGATGGAGAAAGAAGAGCAAGGTAAATACAATGTGAGTAGAATAAAAACACTAGGGTGTACTTTAATCATAAAGAGTATAAGGGAATAAAGGCACCTATCAACAAAATTAAACGGCAGTGCTTCAAAATGTCAACCTCTCCTCTAATCCTCTGCTGAAGCAGATAAAAACAAAACTTACTGCTCTTTATTTTTTACTTAGATAAAACCAAAACTTACTGCTCTTAATTATTTTTAAATTTATTTATCTATTATGGGTGTATGAGCATGTGAGAATGCAAGAGTATGCATGTACACACACGCACAGACATACCAAAACATGGATGTAAAGGTTACAGGACAACTTTTAGGAGTCAGAGTTCTCTCCTCCCACCTCAAACTTGTGAGTATGGGAGATCCAACTGATGTCATGAAGCCTGGTGGCAAGGATCTTTGTCTATTGAGCCATCATGTCAGCTCCAAGATGAAAATTATCATACAGTTCTTGTAATGGTTTTCTCTGAATTTAAGCTAAATAATACATATATTCATAAGACTGCATGGACCTTTGAAACTACCCAAGGAAAATTTAAGCACCAGCCTTTAAGATTGAAGCTTAGTCATCCATGACTAGTTCTATGTCATGTGACCTCTCTTCTGACTTTTGCTGGCATCAGGCACAGATACAGTACACATACATATATGTAGACAAAACATTCGTGTGGATAAAATATAAAAAAAATCTATAAAAAGAACGTTAAAGTGCTTATATGTTGACCTAATCAAAATCTCATAGTCCAGGGTTTGGTCCTGGTTGAGTTAGTGATTTTTAAATGACTATACAAAGCACAAAATACGCATGGACTATATTTCTAGAAGTCACATGAGGGCATATGTTAATATGAGATTTTTGATTGGATACAAACTGTTTGAAACAGACTGGATGATAGAAAAGGCATGTAAGCTTTAGAGGATACAGTGATTATGATTTTAAACTATGGTCACTGACCGGAATTTGACTAAATGACAGCAAATCTATTGACGGGCGCATGGGTATGAGCTCTCTCTATATTGGTTAGGGGCTGTGAACTTGACTAGTTTGACTTAGTTTCTTCTAGTGTAATGTAGTTGTAATCAGAAAAGTACATCACCTCCCTCAGTTTTTGATAGTTACTTACTAAGATATTGTTCTCCTCTTCTGAGAAGGCAATAATAGCAGGTGTGATAGCTGTACTACACAGACATACTTTAGGACCAAATAACAGAAACTCAGCTTAAATGGCTAAAATACATGAGTTGGCTACATATTCGCTACATTGAAGAAGGATTGTAGGAGTGGTCCTGGATCTCAATTATGTTATAAAAGACAAAGGCTTCTTCTGTGATCCCCTCTGTCTGCCCAGCATTGGCCGTGTAGTGGCAAACACAGTCACCTTCCATCTGCCAACCCAGCATTAGGTTTTCATTCACTAAACCAGAGCACACATGCTGCCTCTCTATTCAGTCTATTGGGCAAACTGGGGAGCATGCAAATCAAGTCCATTCAAAGAGCTTGCACAAGAGCTCATTCCCTTTACAATACACTGGGCAATCTCTTCTTCACCCTGCTGCGGGGTCTTAATGTTAGGTTGTTCTAAGCATTTTGTGCCTCACAATGACCACTTTTTATGCCTGAAGAAAGAGGCACAGGTAAAGAAAATCGTCAGTACTTATGGTGCTTTTGTTTAAATTTGAAAAGTGCTAGCCTTCTCCTTTGCTGAGTCAGTTTAACATCCAAAGTAATCAGAATGGAGGGTTTCCTTGTGCCTTCCTAGGAATCCTTGGCTGGAGACACTGGGCAGAATACGACCCAAGTAATCAGACATGAGAAACTGAGTCACACAAACAGTGGCCAGGGAAGCAAAGCAATGCATCAAGTGTTATGCACCAGAATCAACCTCTTAGTCAAGAAACCTAACAGTCATTATAAAGTAAGTTAAACTTTCTAAGAATATTATTTGGCCAAAAGAGAAATTGAAACTGGCCAACTATACTTAAGGGAGCTGTGATTTAAAAAGTGCTTTCTCTTTCTGACTTAATTTGTTTTTATAAAGGCTAGTGTTTGAATACATGGCCTTTCCAGGCTAGGCAACTGCTTACTACCTCTAAGCCATTCCCCAGTCCTCTGGCTGTAATTTTTAATGCTGGTCACATGCAGCAAATTCTGGAAATCAGCACTATGCTTGTTGGAAATTAGCCCTCTCTAGTAGTGTGATGTAGCAACAGTATCTGTGACAGCTGGATGTGCTACAGTCAGGGCTGAGATGTGGAATTCCCCTCTGTATGCTGTGAGTACCATTGGTTGATAGAGAAACTGTCTTGAGCCCCTGGTAGGGTAGAACAGAGCTAGGCGGGGAAAACTAAACTGAATGCTAAAAGAAGGAAGGCAGAGTCAGAGAGAAGCCACGGAGCTGCTGCTGGAGACAGACATGCTGAAACTTTGCTGGTAGGCCACGACCTTGTGGTGATGATGCACAGATTAACGGAGATGGGTTAAACTAAGATGTAAGAGTTAGCCAATAAGAAGCTAGAGCTGATGGGCCAAGCAGTGACTTAAATAATATAGTTTCCCTGTGATTATTTTGGGGCTGAGCAGCCAGGAACCAACAAATGGCTTCTAACAACAGGGCTGCTTTCTTTTATAATGTGGGAATCATTCCTTGGCCTCAGGATTAGCATAACTACTGTTTGAAGCTAGGAGTCTTTACAGGGAATGGGGCTCAATCTTCAAAGGTATGGCATGAATACATCCCAGACCTGCATTCAAAGATCACCTTTTCCTACCTGGAAGGCAATCAGAGAAACAGGTCTAATTTTGTATCTAAGCCAGTATGAAACCAGGTGGGGGAGGGGTGACAACAGAAATAGAAGTAAGGGGCAGAGTGACTTCTCAGCAGAGCCAACATCTGGAGTCCCGGATGAGAAGGCCATAAGCTCCATGGGGACTCTACAAACAGCGAGGAAAGCACTGAGTCTCGTGAGGGTCTTGTAAATTAGTTCACTACTATAACAGTATGTAAATGCATTTTCAAGGAAATGTGACCGAATGACACCTACACGACATAGACAGAACATGATTCTATCTAGAATATCCTTAGCAAGCAATATAATGGGAGTTAAGAGTTTTGTGACCAGTAAATTTTTATGGGTGTTAATTATATTGCTACTTTCATTGTTGTCTTTATTCATCTAGAAGCACTTTGTCGAGAGTCTTGCATTTTTTTTCCCGTGTTCTATGCAAGTATGGGCCTCCTCCCTGGGCTTTCAAAGAAGAAAAACTGACATAACCACTCCCTTCCTTCTACTCTTCAACCTCAGATCCCGGGAAACTTGACAGAGTCCGCAATTCCCAGGAGATAAAATTCGCTGAAGAACAGTCACTGGCAACACAAAAGGAGGCTTTCCCTGCTGAGCTGCTCAACGGGGCTCCTTTGCTCTATTTATGAGAAGAGTGCATTCATCCTGATTGTAATAAGTGAGCTTGGAGGACTAGACAGGCTCTTTAATCTCAGAAATGATGCTGTGAACTCTAGTTCACCTGCTCGATTTATTTACGTTGCTTCTGCCCACTAACAAATCCAACTCTCCATCAGATTAATCAACATTTATCAACCAGCGGCGGGAGCATCATTTTGTAATTTAAGTAAAATAGAGAGGGAGTGAAATGGAACAGAGAGCGTAAAACTCCCATCGTTCTGTGGCTATTTTATCTCTCAGTATTTTATTCCCATAATAAATGATGTACTTCTGGCTTGAACAATATAGCAACCCTGTGCTCTGTTTGTTTAATGTTTTCACACCAGGGACCATCTAACTCTGTATAATATGCACAAGAGGATGAAGGAAAAGATGGTCAAATTCAGATCCAGAAGGTTTAAGATCATTCAAGTAAAGAAAATTTAGGTTATTCACAATGTTGAATAACCTAGTTTTTGGTGGTATTAATTCAAGTAAGTATCAACAAGTATCAAAACACTTTTCTATGGGGCATGTTATTTTTCATAAACATAAACATTTAATAATTCATACTTTAGCAATTATTGAGCAGCAAATATCTATCAGACATTATTCTGAGTGATAAAACAATTGCTATGAATAGAAGAAAGTCCCCCACCCCTTTCAACAAAAGATTATAGAACACTGAATATACATACTTGAGAAAACGGCATGTAGTTGTGTTATGATGAAAAACATCACGGGCTAAGAAGATCAAACAAGAGTGCTATTTGCCTACAGCAACGAATACCACTGTTCTTAAATGATATTAGAGCAGAAATCTGAATGAATGGTAGGGCCAGACATCCACATTTCTGAATGAACTGCATTTTGAGCAGAAGGAATGGAACAACAAAGAACACAGTTGGGAGGCCAGTGCTGCTGGAAAAACACGAATGGGAAGAGAGATACGAAAGATGGTCTGCAAGGCAGTGCTGTATGTAATGTTTGGGATGTGAAGGTTAAAATGTCCTGCGGAAATGAGGAGAGAGCACGACACACAAACAAACCCAGAGGTATAAGTTTATTAAGAAGATTTGTGCGGACAAGCTCGGTGAAACGGTGAACAGAAGGTGAAGAAGAGGGCGTGGGAGTGGCGCATTTAGCTTGTAAAGGTTTCCCAGCACAAGCGCATGGGGGGGAAAGACGTGCCTACATCAGACACTGATGACGCCCGACGCTACACCCTGCACCTGCGTATGGGGCTTCTACGTCAGATACTGGTGACGCAGATGGTGGGTGACTCACGCATGTGCACCTGGGATACATGCGCTGGCCTCAGAACCCGGAAGTGCAGCCTTATGGGTGGCTAAAGGAATTACAAAGGTAGTAAGAATTAAGTAAAAAGTTGTTAAATCAGATTATAATTTAAAACTCAAGAGCAAAACATTTGTAATTACTTATTCTTCAAATGAAATATTGCTACCATCCAATAACCATTTGAGTGATGGTATTTGATGGAGGAAGGTCATTGGTTAAAAAATAAAGAAACTGCTTGGCTGGCCCTCATAGGTTAAAACATAGGTGGGAGGAGTAAACAGAACAGAATGCTGGGAAAGGGCAGTGTGGCAGGCGCCATGGATCTTCTGCCTAGGATGAAAATGTCGGTTAGAATCTTGCTAGTAAGTCACGGTCATGTGGCAATGCACAGATTGATGAAAATGGGTTGAACTGGGATGTAGGAGTTGGCCAATAGAAGCTCGGAGCTGATGGGCTTGGCAGTGTTTAAATGAATACAGTTTGTGTGTTGTTATTTCGGGTATAAGCTAGCAGGTGGCTGGGGTGCTGGGGACGCAGCCCCGCCGCCCCTATTATTACAGATATTGAAAGCAAAGGTGTCAGGACAGGTGTCAGACACTCACTACTTTATTAAACTTTGCAAAACTTGACTTTTTATTTATTTATTTCAGTTGAAGTATAGCATACAAAGATAGCCAGCTACAGTCCCTATATAATTGCTCAGTGAATCGACACAAGGCAAAATTAACAATGAGCAGATTTGCAGAGTTTGATTTCTGATTCTCCATTCACAGTTTTTCCTGACCATGTGTAGTTCAACTCTTCCTTAATTTCGAAGATCAGATCTCTGCTTTTCCTAGTTTCTAGGATTTTAATAGATAATAGATTCATTTTTACATGTAGTAATATCTTTTCATTTATAATTCTGTTCAAGGACCAGTAACAAGTTAGACAAGTTTTATGCCCTTCTTCGTAGTCTTGACAAACATACAAAATAGCTCCGGTATGATAATGAAAGCACTGTAGGTAAATGAGTCATCTTATGTTTCTATATGGCTACATATGCTGTGCACACTACTGTTTTGGCTATGTGCCTAAGTGTATGTCCATATAAAAGTAGTTGGGATCAAAGCTTGTATGTTAAAATTTATAAGATTATATAAACATTTTTTCAAAGTGCATGTAGCAATGTGCAGGTAACTTTAATTTTAATTTGTATTTTTCTGTTGACCATGACATTTATTTACCCTTTACCAATCTTTGGCATCCTTCCTAACTTTTTGCCCATTTATTTTTTGGGTTGTCCACCTTATTTTATAGACAAGAAAGGTTTACATATGGGATGAAATAATGTTCTGCTCTTGTGAAATGTAGAGAAACGTTGTCTCTCAGTGATGAAGAACTCTGTTTTTGGTTTTCTGGGCTTTTTGTTTGCTTGACCATAGCTATAATCTTCCCTTCAGATTCTTTGACAGTTCTTCTGGGCCTTTCTCACTGGAACTCATTACTAAGAGATTTGTTGGGAGGACATGTCATGACAATCCCTGCTTTTCCTCCTGTGCAGCAACTTGTGCAGCTTCTAGTGTATGTTCCCTGCTTGTGAACCTGATATTCTGGCCACCAAAAAACTCTCTCCATGTATGGAATTGATTTAATTTCTCTTAATTTGTCAAGCAACACATATTTGTCAGTATTTAAGCAGGTGGCAATGTGGAACTGAGTGGGAATGTTCATACTGCACTGGTCACATTACTCCACCAAACGACTGCAACTGTGACACCTGCTGGCTAATAAAGACTATTACATCTGCAAGATCCTGTGCAACTCCTTCAGCCAATAGCCTTTAAGATACCAGCCCACTTAGGCATGGTCTCTTATACCATAAATGCAGCTATAATGCTTGTGCCTCTTTCTTGGTTGCTGGATTTGATTCCTGTTGCCTGTTCATGCAGAGGACTGTGATCTGTGAGTCTATCTCTAAATAAAGAACTCTCTATTACAATAAATTCTGAGCTAGTGTGGTACTCCTTTATAGAGTCCCTCTACATTTGCTGTGTGTGTGTGCATGTGCATGAGTGTGCACATGTGTGTGTATGTTTTCTTTTAAAGAATTCTTCCAAATCTAAGATTTTTAGTATAATGTAGTAAGAGTGTAGAATTTTATAATACGTGAACATTATAATTTTCATCAGCAATTCATATGTTTATGTGAGTTATAATCTTAGTTTATTGGACTAATGAATTACATAAATTAATTTTTAAATGTATCAATATTGACTGTGTAAAATTAATTCTAATCAGTTAGAGTACATAAGACATCTTATATATTATTGAATTTAATTTGATATTATTTGAAGATTTTTGCAGTTGGGTTAGTGAGAGGTCTTGGTATTTTATTTTCTATTTTCATGATATATTACTCTGCTAATAATATTAGGGAACTGCTCCTCTGTAGATTAAGTTAAGAAAAACTCTAATTGTTTCTACTTTCTGGAAAAGATTCTAATGAATTGCTGCATATCTATCCTGAATTGCTTGGTACAATTCAACAATGAATTAATCTGGGCTCAATTACTTCTGTTTGAGAAGATAATTATTTATTTAAATTATTTAATAGATACTAATCAACTTAGAACCTCTGTTTCTTCCTTTTTGAGAACTGATAGTGTCTTTTGAAGAATTTATCCAATTGATCAAGTCTATCAGTTATATATATATAATGTATATATATATTATATATAGTGATTTAAATGTCTATGGAATCTATATTAATGTTGACTCTTTAATTTCTGGTATAAATTACTAACCTGCTGACTCTTTTCTTCTTTTTTTTTTCCTAGCTTGAGGCTTATTTTTTTAATTGATTTAAAGAACTAGATTTTATTTTGATCATTTTTCCCTGATAATATTCTATCTTCATTTATTTCTTCTGTGGATTTATAAGATTTTATTCATCTAAGTTTATAATTAGTGTACTTTTCATCATTTCCTTAGATTTTATAGTTTAGGTTTTTCTGTAAGGTGTATATTCATTGCTCTAAATTTTCATCTAAGTGATGTTATTACTGTCTACAACAGATTTAAATAAATTGTTTTCCTTTCACTTTTTATTTTTCTGAATATTTCTTCTTTGATGTGTGTGTTATTTAGAATTATGTTGCTTACTTGCCAAAAAATTCTAGGATCTTTCTTGCCTGATTTCTATTATTTAATGTCATTATTTTCTGAAATAAAACAAAGTATGGATTATGTTCTTTTCAATATATTACTGTGAGTTTTATGGCCCCAGCTGTTATCCATAGCCCACCTTTTATTGAACCTGAGATGTGTTAGTGTAGAATATTATTCTTTACCCAATTGTCTTTAACATATACATATAGCTTTTTACTAAAACTAGATAACTTATAGATAACACATTATATATATATATATATATATATATATATATATATCTGAAACCTATGTCTTTTACATGAAAATCTTAGCATTTAAGATAATTATTGGTACAGTTGAATAGCTACAGGCTTTATAACAATTTTCTATTTGTTGCTTTTTACTTTATGTCTGTTTGTTTTTGCCCAGTCTTCCTCTGTCATTTGAACATTTCATATTATTATATTTCATCATCTTTTAGTATATCAGTTATAGTTTTTCTTGCCCCAAATTTATACCTGGTTATTATTAGCAGTATGTATTTACAAACAATACTGTAACACTTCACACCCTATACATATATCTGATAACACCAAAATCATCCTAGTTTTCCTCCAATTATACCATGGCTGTTATTCGTTTTACTCTTACCTTCACAGTACATATTCAAAGGCATTGTTGCTAATATTATTTTGAATAAAATCATATATTAAAGAAACTAAGAATGTTATGAATTCTGATATTGTTCTCACTTATGCTTTCTCTGAAAATCTGAACTTTGACCTGTACAAGGCTTTTTCTCGCCCATGTCTTTCTCTTGACATTTCTTGGAAATCAGATCAATTCGTACACATTTTATTCTATTTTTACTTGAGCAAATTTCCATTCAGTCTTCATAAAAGTAATACCCATAGGACATACTTGTAAATCTTTACATTTTTAGTAGTCAGCTTTAAATACTTTATTCCGTTCTTTTTGATGTATGATGGTAGTCTGTATGCTATGAATATGTGTTTTGTTGAAAGGAGGATTGTGTCCCACTCAGTCCCACAATAAATACACAGAAAATGATATTATTTGTAATACTGTTCCACCAATAGCTTAAGCATATTGCTAGCAAACCTCATATCAATAATTATCACATTTCCATTAACCTGTGTATTGCCATGAGGCTGTGCCTTACCAGGTAAAGTTCTGGCATCTGTCTCCAATGGGGCTACATGGCTTCTCCTGACTCCACTTTCTTTCTCCCAGCATTTAGTCTAGTTTTCCCTGCCTAGTTCTACTCTACCCTATCAGGCCAAGCCAGTTTCTTTATTAACCAACGGTATTCACAGAATACAGAGGGGAATCCCACATCACCTCTCCCTTTCTGTTTAAATAAAAAGGAAGGTTTTAACTTTAACATAGTAAAATTACATATAACAAAAGTGGTATCAAAAAAGAATTATAGTTACAATATTTATATCTACTTTATTTTTTATTATAACTAAAAAAACTATATTTATAACTCTATTCTTCAACTCCATCAAAGACAGTTTTCCAGTCTGCTAGTCAGTGTAGAGTATCATAATAGTGTATCATATACTGGATACCTGGAAGAATGGAACACCTCAGCTTCACAGGCCTGGAAGTTATCGCTATGACTTTAGGGCATTAGAATAGTTCAGTTGTTAGAGGGTTCTTTTAACAATTTACTGACTGCTATTTTTTCATGATATCCTCTCATGGAGGAAAGCAGAGAGAAGTAGCAAGCTCTCTTGCATCTTTTCTGAGAAGGCCATAATCTTATTAATTTGAATTTCACCTTCATGGATAGGATTGGATAAGGCTTCAGGATATGAGTGGAGGCCCAATCATTCATTGAGGATACAGTCATTATCCTCTCAAATACATACTCTGTGCTCTCCCCTGCTAGTCTCATTATATGTACTTAGTTTCATTTTTGGAAGCCATCCCCCTTAATTGCATGGTGTCCTTTCTTCAGTGTTCATTTTACCTTGCTTTTCTGCTTTGGAATTTTCTACTGATATTCCCTCAAACTCAGAGGTTCTCTTTTCAGCCATGCCCATCCTATTAATAAGACCATCAGAGACATTATTTGTGTTGCAGTGTTCCTCAGCAATTCTTCCTGATTCTTAGAATTTCCTTGCATATACGCAATGCCCATTTGTTCTCTCATGATTTTACCCAATAGAATCCCTAATATCTTACTCACAGGATACTAAACTCTAGGTATTATAATCACTACACTCTTATCTTATCTGACTGTTGTCCCTATGATTTATGTGACAAACTTTTTTTGTATAGTTCCCTATTTATATTTAGCTTATCTTTTTTTATTTCTTTATTTTTTTTATTAAAAAAAATTTCTACCTCCTCCCAGCCTCCCATTTCCCTCCCCCTCCTCCCGCCCCTCTCCCCCTTCCTCCACTCCTCTCCTCCTCCCTCTCCAGTCCAAAGAGCAGTCAGGGTTCCCTTCCCTGTGGAAAGTCCAAGGTCCTCCCCTCTCCATCCAGGTCTAGGAAGGTGAATATCCAAACTGGCTAGGCTCCCACAAAGCCAGTACATGAAGTAGGAACAAAACCCCATGCCATTGTCCTTGGCTTCTCATCAGTCCTCATTGTCCGCCATGTTCAGAGAGTCCGGTTTTATCCCATGCTTTTTCAGTCACAGTCCAGCTGGCCTTGGTGAGCTCCCAATAGATCAGCCCCACTGTCTCAGTGGGAGGTTGTGACAAACTTTTTAATTTGGTTTTGTGTAAGGCCTTTTACTGTAACTTGACCTTTGCCTGTAATAGTTGATAGACACACTACGTAAACAGTAATATTACAGCCAGCAATGGAGGGAGAGGGCATGCTCCATAGTCGTATGATTAAATTTAAAATTTCTAGTGAGACTGTGTCTTAAGACTCCAGTGTCAAATGTGTTTCTCAAGTGCCTCTCCTGCCCTTGAGGTGAAACTGCGCAGAATCAGCACTGAGGTGAAACTGCGCAGAATCAGCATTTCCATCATCAAAAATAACAAGATGCTCTAGTGTTTCTAAAAACGGATTCTTCCACACTGCAGTTGTAGAAACAAAAGAGGACATCCTTCAGTTTCCAGGGAGGACATACTGGAGCTCCCTGGAGTTAAACACGATCTTTACCTGTGAGATTTCACTTTAGCAAGTTGTTACTGTCTTTATACAATTTGCTTGTTTTTATAAATTTTGGGAATGGCAGTTTGCCTCAGGTTTTGAATATATTTCACACAAAATGAGTTGGAGAGCTGAATAATTATGTTCAGAGGTTAGTGATTTTAAGTGTAAAATATACCACACTTAAAATCACTAACCTCTGAACATTTAGTAAGAAATACATTGTTGTTCTTTCCTTTTTTGCTATAATTAATGCCTATGATTTGTCTCTCTTTTTCAATTTAAGTAAATTATTTTTCTGGTAATTTAGTATATTTGTGTATAATATGGATAATAATTTATAAGCTATTAAATATGTGGAACAATCTCCTTGTGTTTGTTATTAGCTAAAAGATAAATTCATGAGTATAATTACATGCCCTCTAAAATAGTTCCACATTTTGCACTGCAATGTAAAATTTAGGAATTAATTTACACCATTTCATCATTCAGTTTTGCTTCTAGGATAAAATAGTTGCCTCCTGGACAGATATGACCTTCCTTAATTATATTCTTGTGTATTGGTCTTTAAAAAAAAACCATCAGCTGCTTACTTAAAAGAGGCTTTTGCTATTAATCAGGGAAGCATCACTTCTTAGAAACATCAAACTAAAGCCTAAAGTGAGAGAGAGCTGTGATTGTTTCCAGATGCTCAGCCAGTGAGCCACTGAGCAGGAAAGAATGACTCAAGCTCTGAACCTCATGTCAAACCAGAGGATGAAGGTAAGGCCAGCGGCCATTGGCAATGAGACATGAGGATGTCCATGTGCTTGCTTGAGACAGAAATAAATGCATATGCAATCCCAAACACTTAAATAAAATTATGTTAGTTGTGATGTTCTTGAGAAATGAATTGCTGGATGTCATATCACTTTCAGGAAACAGAAAATCAGGCATCGTTGTTGTGTATGTATCTGCTATATCATCCGATAAGTGTATCAGGACCAAGCTTATAGCTAAAGGGTAATCCTAAAAAGACAAAAATAGTAAAGACTAATATATTGTACACAGCTGTGGCCTCGCCAAAGGCCTGACACACCAGGCAGCATTAAACATGCCTGTACCTTTCTTAGATAGTGGTTGCTATCTGTGTAATAGGTAGCGAAAAAAATTAAACATTACATTTAATTGTCATATTGAGAAAGCAGCCTTCTCTGGAATTTTAACAGTCATCTCGTTGGCTTGCCAGCTACTATAATATCAGTCTTCTAACTACTTTCTTTATGGCTGTAATGATGACCTTAACTGATAGACTCTTACAACCTTTCTCAATTTAATCCAATTTTCTAGACATTTTAAATTGAATCTTTTTACACAAATTTAATCTTAAATGAGCTATTTCCCACACCAACAACCCCATCCTCTTTCCCCCAGGAAAGATTATGATTGATGAATTGAATTATAGCTAGCTAAAATTGCATAAAATGTTCAAAGCATGCATATTAGCATGCAGTTTTGTAGTACAATTTATTTTTTAAATTTGTTGGTCTGGATTCAAAATATTAAAACAAATGTTGAGGTTATGCTTCTGATTGATGAAAGACAACTCTGTTGTCAATCATACAGCCTTTAAGGCCAGAATCACAGGTTTCATCTTGTTCTAATTATCACAAACTGTTTCAAGTAGACAAGTTGTCCAACCTCTATGACTGACACTTCCTTCCCACGAAAAAAGAAGTTTTACTGTCGATTTGGTACAATATATGTGATGGTTACATGAGCATATGTGCACAGAGCATGCAAGATGAGTTCTCGATAACACACATTTGGTAACTAACTACAATTCCAGCTTCCACCAATTGCCCCATCAGAATCTGCTTCTCTCTGTTCTGAGATTCTTCACTTTGGTAAACAGCTCAAAGCCAGCAATTCGCAACCTTCCTAGCTGAGACGCTTTAATACAGTTCCTCATGTTGTGATTCCCAACCATAAAATTATTTCATAACTGTAATATTTCCACTGCTGCTAATCATAAAGTAATATCTGATATACAGGATATTTGATATGTGACCCCTGTGAAAGGAGTATTTGCCCCACGAAGTGGTCATAACCCACAGCTTGAGAACCACTACTCTTAAGATAATATTGGTCTAATTAGTCAGCCTAGAAAACATTTCTGCTAAAATAGAAATTTTATAGGATCTGGACTTGCAGAGGTAAGAATTAGAGTGAATTTTGTATCTTACTCTAGGCAATATGGACACCTGGATGCAGCATCAAGGAAATGCTGTATGGTCCTGGGGCTTCCAGATGTTCCTTTCTACAAAATAAAATAGAGGAAAAGATCTGTGGTCCGTGCCAGTTGCCATGGTGACAATAATGTAACATAAATATTTTAGGGATGGCTCACTATTTTCCTGCACCTGGAGATCATTGCTAGGCTTACCCAATTCCAGACTTGGGACAATTCAAATTTAACAAGACTATGTAGTACAGCTCAGCAGATTGTCATGTGCCCCACGACGGGTTACAGGAAGTCGGTAACTCGCTACAGCCAATGAAAAGTGATTAGCACAGCCACCATCTTTGGACACAGTCTCTTCTTCCTAAACTAATTACCTAAGGCTGGCCAGACTTGTTTCCTATAAAGTACATGACTTTCTGAATTCCAAAAGACATCACTCCCAATCATAAAAATAAAGCATGGGAGAAAAAGTACAAACACAAAAAGGAGCCTTACACCAACAAAGACTTAATTTTACTCTCTGTAATGATTTGTTTTTCTGTAACCATGGGATGGATCAGAAATGGTTCAGAGGTGAGGTACTACATCCCATCATCACTATTGTGGTGAAGTCAGTTGCCATCACTTTTCCATTGAGCCCAATATCCTTACACTACAAAGCACACACTTTGTGTTCACTCTTCATTTACACGCTCCCCTCTGCTCTGCACAGTGAATACCTTCAGCATGCAGCAAGCCGGTGCTATTAGTGCTTCTCACTTTACTAAAAATAGCAGACACATAAACTCCCTAATTCCCCCATCTGAAACTAATGGAATTCCAGCTTCAAAGACTGTAACTTTATTCTGCAACCCAGGTTAGTAAAATGCCCCTTCCTCTGCCAACCTTGAGTGTCGTTATATGGGAAATATTACTTCTCAACATTCTTTCTTTGTTCGGCTTTTCCATTATTTGCAGTTCAGTGGCTATTAAGACCTGATGCCGGAGAAAACAACAATAACAACAAAAGAGCCATTTAATAACTAAACTTAAAAACCAAAGCAGTCAGCAGATAACAATGCCTTGTCAACATTTCTAAATGAAGCAGAAAGAAGGCGAGCCAAAAGGACAAAGAAAGGGCAAACAAGAGAGACAGGATGCTTTATGATGGATGAGTCTGCATAAGTGGCTTGGATAATGGCTAAAAGGTACAGTCTGCAGCACATTAGGGTGGGGATGAAAAGGAGGAGGAGGAAAAGAAGGAGGAGGAGGGCTTCCTAAGAAGCTTCCAGGATGGTGATATACAGCTAGGTCTTAGAGAAACCCCACAGTCAATGGTATTTCTCTGAGATATTCCCTACAATTGTCCCAAGTTTTGAGACTCTTTCCTTTCCTTCATGTTAGCACTGCCACCTCCTTCCTGCATCCTGTGCCCAAGGCCATACCCTCAGACAGAAGAAACCAATCCCCCAGCTGAAGAGAATGCAAGATGTTTGGAAACCTGAAGGTCTTCATACTGTAAAGAAAAACACAGTAGACAAGGGTAAAACACATTATGGCATGAAGTGTGAATTACTGTTTCTATTGCTGTGACATAACACTATAACCAAAAAGCAACTTGGGGATGAAAGAGTTTATTTGGCTTAACACTTACTGTTGTTCATCACTGAAGGAAGTCAGGACAGGAAGTCAAACAGGGCAGGATCCTGGAGGCAGGAACTGACACAGAGGCCATGGTCGGCACTGCTTACTGGCTTGCTTCCTTTGGTTTGGTCAGCCTGCTTTCTTCTAGAACCCAGGACCATCTGCCCAGGGATGGCACCACTTACCAAAGGCTGGGCCCTTGTCCATTGATCACTAATTGAGAAAACGTCTTACAGCTGGATCTCATAGAGGCATTTCCTCAACTGAGACTCGTTCCTATCTTATGACTCCAGCTTGTGTCAAGTTGACACACAAAACCAGCCAGTACAACAAGTTTCCTAGTCCACATAGATGTCTCTGAGTTGGAGAACATATTTTTAGATAAGCGTTCCATGCAGTTTTAGACAATTTTAAAGAAGAGTTGTTGCTGTTCCCCCACCTCAATGGTTTCAGCTCCAAAATGACAATTCACACTCCAATATCCACTGGGAAGAACAAAACAAAAAGAGAACTTTCTTCTGGCTTGTTTCCAGAGCCTCAGTCCGACGGATTGAGCACACACAGGCAGGCAGAGCACACACAAGCCACAGTAAACAACTGCATCTTCCTCTGAGTCTGTCATCCATGGGTGCACCCAAGGCAATTTAAAAACTGCAATTTCTCTCCCATCTGAAAGGGCTGCCAAACTTTATCCCTCACCACGGTTTTGGTTCACCAGCACTAATCTGAAATCAAGTCAATACTGAAGCAGAACGTGCGGGAATAATTGCACCAGAGTTTTTATTAGCCTGCTGACATTGTGTGCCAGACTTGAGTCAGTCTCTCTGATTTCTTTATAGATCCGTGGCTGAAAGTTTTGTCCAGTTGTTTTGCTCCACTTAAAATGGGTCCCTGTGAAATAAAGTCTATTGTCAAAGTTTCCCAAGGAAACTGTGGTAATTCAGAAGCAGTACCAAGGAGTACCACGCTCATAACTTACCTTCAGCAGGCCTCTTGGTAATATGTCACTCATGCCTTATCTTCCCCTGTGCTCTGTCATCTCCTTCCAGGGCATCTTCAGTTAATGCTGTCTTCATGGCATTTTCGCATCTAATAGATGCTGAACTTATATCAGTTATAGACTTAACCTTTCTAGGTAACGTCCTTTTCATGTAAAATCTTTAAACATATAAAATGAATATAGAATGGGGAACAAGTTAAGAGTGGTTATTCCCCAGGTAGGTAAAGATGGACTAGGAAAAGATAAGAAAAAATGCTCTAAACCTAAAGCCATGTACATTGGGTTCATAAGATTTTGAGTCCCCAGACATTTCCAGTTGTCAAAACTTAGTGAATGTTCACTTAAGGCTTGCTAATTTTATTGTATGGAAAGTAAAAAAAAAAAAAAACTAAGAAAAACTTCAACCAACTGATTATTATCTTTCCAAACTTGCTTTTCCATGGGCAACTTTTATTCTCTTGTTTTTCTACTCATGGCTGAAACACTGGAGTCATCTTTGACTTAATTCTTGAAAGCAATCTGCCATTTAGTCCTGCAGTACCCAACTCCATACTATAATTGAATATAGCATTCACTATTAATATTCTAGGCAATCCCGTCATGCACTATTGTCTGTACCATTAAGAGGTTCTTGAAAAACAGAGCCTTTGCTTACATATATNCTTCATATTCTATCAGTTGGGATTTTCTGTTGTGGGATTGGCTTTCATAATAATGCCATGGAGCAGTCTAAGAGGTCAAATGAGATATTTGCCATTCTACTGTGCTGAACCCACAAGAAGTGCTCCACAGTAAGCACCAGCAGGTTAAACAGAGTTGAATGAAAGTATACCTGGAAAACTGTCTAGTTATTTTTTGATGTCTTATTGCTCACTATCCTGATGATCTTCACAGTTCATGGAAAGTTTAGGGAGAATGACCCCTATAGAATCATAGATTTGAATGACTGGTCATCAGAGAATTGCATTATTTGTAAGAATTAAAAGGTTTGACCTTTTGGAAGAAGTGTGTCACTAGGAGGGCTTGGGGTTTTGTTTGTTTTCAGAGAAAGAACAGGGAGTTAAGTGAGTGTGGCGGTAGGGGCATTTAAGAGGATTGGTGTGGGGAAAATATGATCAAAATATACTGTATAAAATTAATAAAAATATCAGATAGTGTTGACAAACAATGAATGCTGAACACTGAGTATGGGAAACAGATATAGATTTTATTGGAATCATTTATAGCCAAGGTTTCAGGATAATGGTTTTGTCATAAAAAGCATAGCTTAATGTATTATGTAAAGTTTGGGGAACTTGTCTTGACTCTATAAATTCTTGGTTTTGTCAAAGCATATGTTGATCACCACATAAGCATAGCTTGTCTCCATTCTTCTACAACCTTCACATTTGTTCCTTCTGGTTTACCCGAAACACACATGTCTGTGGACAAAGAGAATAAAAACTTTCAAGTGGTGTCTTTCTACCATGGTTACTGTTAGGGTCACACATAAATTCAAATTCTGTTTTTATTTTTTGTATACTTATATAATTGCCTTATGTAGTGTGAGTTTTCATTTCAAGAACAAATGGATGATTATTATCTTGTGTTATTTCTGGCCTACTACTGAATCTTGGATATCTTCCAATTTTTAACACATAACATTAACTCACTTTAAGGAAGGCATTTTTTTTTTGCCAGGGACAGTGTCAACTTTGTGAAATTAGCTTTTCCAGTGGCCTTGAGGAGCCAATGGTTGCCAGTAGGCATCTGTTCCTCTACAAAAATAGCCAAAGGAGCAGGCAAGATATTGGACTTCCTTTTGGCCATGGAAGAAGTGTGTTCCAATATCAACTCAAAACTTGGAAATCTAAGGAGAAGCTGTTCCACATTACTTCCAAAGAATTTAAGTGCAAAGCCCATATGATGAGTTAATCACTGTAACAGCATAAAAATACAATACCAGACAAAATAAGATAAGCAAATACAAGCTTAAAATAATAGGAAAAAAGTCTGAGATAAAGAGAATAATGAAAAACGCAAAAAAAGGAGTGATAACAAAATAAAAAAAAATGGGAAAATACTGAGCACTAGAAAAACTGCTCACGGTCTCCTCTAAGAAGGTTATTTTAAATAATTTAAAGTAATAAAAATAAAAAGAAACAGATTAGAGAAAATATGATAAAATAATAAAACCTGAGATGAGAACAAGTTAATTCTAGTTAATGTCATAGGTAGTACAAATCCAGTTTCTAGAGCAAGAAGGACCACAGATTTGTTCCCAGACAAAGCCTCTGTAAGTAGTAGGGATTCTGAAGCAATGATTCCTGTGAAGGCAGAGCGGGAAGTCAGCCTGTCTTGGCTAAAACTGGCTTGTCTTAGTTAACTACTGCTCTGCTTAAAATAGCAAAAGGTATATTCCAAAAGTCTTAGTTAGATTGTTATGATTGATATTTATACTAGAAATGAAAGTAACCAGACAAAAATAAGAAAATAAAGCCTAGAAAATGAAAATGATAATCTATGACACTGGGGGAAGCATTATAATCACAAATAATATAACTTCATATAAATTAAACATAAAATAATAAAAAAAACCAGTGCCAGGCAACCTGCCTTCAAGTTGCTGCACAAGAAAATTGGAGACTGCTAAATACTATAGGATGTTATGTTGCCCTTGCTGCCTACCAGAACGTGAAGGTAAGACATATTGCTAAATATACTATGCAGTTCAGGCATAGGAACCGAAAGAAGTGAGCTGGAACAGACCTGAAAGTCTCCTTTCTGAAGACCAGCTCTCACAGCTTTAGAATGTGCTATGCAAGGTTCCAAGTGGAAAAATCAATCCATAGTTCTGCCCAGCTATGAAGTCTCACAGCACAATTTAGCTCCACAAAGATAGCAGTGACACATATATCTTGGGGCAACCAACAAGCACATAATCAAACTTAAGGTCGACTCAGTAGAAAAAAATCCATGCCTCGTTCTGTAAGTATAGTCAACTACTTGTTGCTGCAAGGGTCATGAACCCTGGAGGAAAACATAAATGCAAGCAGTATAAACCAGTATAATTTCTGACTGCATTGTTTTGGGGCTGCCCTGAAACTAAGAAGGGGCTGAAGCATGTCTATAACCCCAAGATTTTCTCATTCTGGGAGCAGTAGGAGTTTGACTGCTCCCCTGCACTCCACTTTGCCCAAGTGCCAGACGATCCCAGCAGTTAGGTTTACCTTAGTGCTAACATGTGTGCCCCAAGGCACATAGCAACTGATAAATTCATGCATCTCCATGGTTACAGGGACTGATTGCTGCTCATCTGAACACTGATACATCCTGGGATGGACTTCCTATGATAATTTAAGGTTCTTTTCCCTGACCCCTTGTTACCCTTGAGTATTCAAATGAAGTGCTTTTGCTTTATGGAAGCTTCTCAGTCTCAGGAGGTCCCATCTATTCAATGTTGCCCTTAATGTCTGTGCTGCTGGGGTTATACGTAGGAAGTGGTCTCCTGTGCCCATGTGTTGCAGTCTACTTCCCACTTTCTCTTCTATCAGGTTCAGTGTGGTCAGGTTGATATTGAGGTCTTTAATCCATTTGGACTTGAGTTTTGTGCATGGTGATACATATGGATCTATTTTCATTCTTCTACAGGTTGATATCCAGTTATGCCAGCACCATTTGTTGAAGATGCTTTCTTTCTTCCATTGTATACTTTTAGCTCCTTTATTGAAAATCAGGTGTTCATAGGTTTGTGGGTTAAAATCCGGGTCTTCTATTCGATTCCATTGGTCGACTTCTCTGTTTTTATGCCAATACGAAGCTGTTTTCAATACTGTAGCTCTGTAATAGAGTTTGAAGTCAGGGATGGTAATGCCTCCAGATGTTCCTTTATTGTATAAGATTGTTTTGGCTATCCTGGGTTTTTTGTTTTTCCATATAAAGTTGATTATTGTTCTCTCAAGGTCTGTGAAGAATTTTGATCGGGATTGCATTGAATCTATAGATTGCTTTTGGTAGAATTGCCATTTTTACTATGTTGATCCTCCCAATCAAAGAGCAAGGGAGATCTTTCCATTTTCTGGTATCCTCTTCAATTTCTTTCTTCAAAGACTTAAAGTTCTTGTCAAATAGATCTTTCACTTCCTTGGTTAGAGTTACCCCAAGATATTTTATGCTATTTGTGGCTATCGTGAAAGGTGATGCTTCTCTGATTTCCCTCTCTGCTTCTTTATCCTTTGTGTATAGGAGGGCAACTGATTTTTAAGACAAGATGTTCAACATTTTATTATAAAATAGACTTTGTGTCTATTGATCCTATCCTAGGCTGATGTGAGTGCCTTGGCTAGGCTAAGCTGGAATTCTGGGAAAGTGTGGTATATTAAATGCATGTTTGATTTATCATATTCTTGCCTTGTGATGAGTTTTTCAAAATATGACCTCCTGTGCATATATATTTATGTTTGTGTTCACATGTATGTGTGTACACATGCACATCATGTGCATTCATGTCTTGGGTGTGAAGATCAAAGGACAACCTGAGATCTCAGTTCTTAGGTAGAGGAGTTTAGCTAGGCTAGGTGGTCCTTGAATTTTGAGGGACCCACTTATCTCTACCTCTCATCTGGCCATCACTGATTACAGTCTTGAACTGTGAGATCCAATTTCTTATACAGATTCTAAGAATTAAACACTTTCCTAATTGAGATATCTTCTTAATACATGACCCATTATAAGTCAAGGGTCATCTTTATCTGTGAAATATTTATAATTTATATTTGCTTGTCTACTATTAAATCTGAAGTCCTTTGAGAAAGCCATTGTTACTGACCCAGGTGTATACCAAGGAACCACAGGATAATTTAATCTAAAATGAAAAGAGAAATATAAACCTAATTTCTAATGTTAGGACATTTTCATCTTACTGGAAGACAAAGGTGCATCAATTATCTCCATATAAAACCATCAGCTACTTGTCCCAAGAGACAGTTGAATTTGAGTTCTGATCTTTATGGCTCTCTGTGAGGTTGGAACAGGTGGCTTGGAAAAATTGAGCTTTTGATTTTCTCATCTGAAACGGGAGAAAGCCAGAGTTAATCATCACTTAAGTTTCCTTGAGGCTTTAAATCTAGCTTGCTGTGTGAACTTTTGGAACATTCAAATCATGCAGAAAGGGACTACATTTTACAATTCTCTTTTCATCTTACACTTCTGTTTTCCTCCTGGGCAGTTTAAGTCCTGGTTTGTGCTGCAGAGAGGAGCTGGAATCACAGTAAGGTATTGAAGGCCAAGAGAAATCAAGGGCAGCCTTGTCCATTCCCACCTGTGACTGATGACACTGAGGTTTGCAAACTATGTGACTTGTTTGTGCTCCAGCAGTGTGTAAGAGGTAAAGCCAGGAGCCTGCAGACTTCCACCTACAACCTGCTCCACTTTCAACTTTGTGAGTCTGACAGTTAAGCTTTTCTGTTAGTTAGAGAATTTTCTACATACATGTAAAGGCTTCTGCACAAATTTACTCCCAACCCCTCCCTTGCAATTCCTCTTATCCTTCCCAACACATTTCCCTTCCAATTTCAAGAGCTACTTTGAAATATGTTCTTGAGTTTCCTGCCTGTTTCCAGTATGTGCATGGTGGAAGTCTGTATGCCCAAATCAAACTGACTCCCTTACCGTAGCTTGTCCAGGTAGGGGTGGGTTCCCCGCATGGGGGTGGCACTTTTGAACCCTCCTCATGCATGCTAGGATTTTGAATAGCTTTATCTTGTGCATGTATTTGTGGGTGCTGTGAATCCATGTGTGCAGCATCCCCAGAAAGCACTGATTTGCAACAGTCATCACTCCTCTTACTTTTATGAGACTCCCCCCCCATTTTGTGACGATCCCTAAGTCGTCTAGGGGGATGTATTGGGAAGAAGACGAGGGAATTATTTGTTCCATGTAAGGTGAAGCACTCTGTAGTCTTTTAGTTTTTACAAATAATTCTTTGTGTTAGTGAACATCTGCAAAAAGATGGGGATTAAGAAATGCTCATTTTGTGAGCATAAAGGTAAGTATTTAAAGGTAGTTTTAATGTTATGTCAGCATCACAGGGAAATGGTAGTTGGTTTTCATCTGTGATATATGACCCACCTAGCTTCAGGATCTTGGGTTAGTTCATATTACAGGTATGAGTTTTCTCCTATTGAGTGAAACTCCCACTAATTTCCCTACTGAAGGGTATCAGCTTGCAATCCCAATAACAGTGAATAAGTCTTCCCCTCTCCCCACATCTAAACCAGAATTTGCTGTCTTTGGTTGCTGTTGTTAACCATTCTGAGAGTATAAAATAAAAGATGAACTTAGAGACTAACTGGGGACATCGCCTTGGGCTCCTGGGAGCCACTCTAGGTTCAAGTCTCTTGCCAACACTAAGGTGGCTCTTTTAACTAAGATACGTGCTTCCCTGCTCCCCTATCCAACCTTCCTTTATCCCAATCTTCCTGTTTCCCCAAGTTCCCCCAATCCTCCCCTTCTTACTTTTCTCTCCCTGTCCCCCCTTATCCCCAACCCACCCCACCCCCAAGATCCCAATTTTCTCCCCGGCAATTTTATCTACTTCCCTTAGCCAAGAGGATAGCTATATGTTTTTTCTTGGGTTCACCTTCTTATTTAGCTTCTTTAGGTTCACCAGGTATATACTCCATGACCTTTATTTATGGCTAGAAACCAATTATGAGTGAGTACATCCCATGTTCATCTTTTTGGGTCTGGGTTACCTCGCTCAGTTAGTCCCTTGGGAAGCTGAGGATAGGGAACCTGAACTGACCCTATCCTATAGCATTACTGACGAATATCTTTCATATCACCATAGAACCTTCATCTGGTGATGGATGGAGATAGAGACAGAGACCCACACTGGAGCACTGGACTGAGCTCCCAAGGTCCCAATGAGAAGCAGATGGAGGGAGAACACGAGCAAGGATGTCAGGACCACGGGGGGTGCACCCACCCACTGAGACAGTGGGGCTGATCTATTGGGAGCTCACCAAAGCCAGCTGGACTGTGACTGAAACAGCATGGGATAAAACCGGACTCTCTGATCATGGCGAACAATGAGGACTGATGAGAAGCCAAGGTCAATGGCAAGGGGTTTTGATCCTACTTCAGGTTCTGGCTTGGTGGGAGCCTAGCCAGTTTGGATGTTCACCTTCCTAGACATGGACGGAGGGGGGAGGACCTTGGACTTTCCACAGGGCAGAGAACCATGACTGCTCTTTGGATAGGAGAGAGAGGGGGAGAGGAGTGGGGGGGGGAGGGGGAGAAGAGTGGGGGGAGGGGGAGGGAAATGGGAGGCTGGGAGGAGGCGGAAACTTTTTTTTCTTATTCTCAATTTAAAAAAAGATGAACTTAGAAAGTAGTTTAATTTACATTTCCCTTGTAGATAATGCTGTTGAACATATAAAAATATTTACTTGTCATTTATGTTGCTTCTTTGTGGAACTTTCTGGTTTGTTCCACGCCCCCATTTGTGTGTACATCTTCTCTTAGATGCATGACTGATAAAGTTACTTTGCCATTCTGTGGGCTGCCTCTTCACTTCATTGATGGTGTGCTTTGCTTTCTAGAAGCTTTGTGGTTTTTTGAGATTCATTATTTGCCTTTAATGCCTGCACTGTCAAAGTCCTAGTCTGAAAATCATCATCTGTGGTTGTAAGTAGGAGAATATACCCTACCTTCTTTTCCAAAAGATTCAGGATAGTTCTATTTGTATTTGAATTCTGAATGGGATATGGGATATGGATCTTATTTCATTCTTCTACGTGTGGTCCTGCTTGTCCAAGGAAATTCTGCAAATGGAAAATCTGGGCAAACAATCAGGAACTACAGATGCAAGCATAACCAAGAGATAGAAGAGAGAATCTCAGGTATTGAAGATATTATTCAGGAAATAGATTCATCAGTCAAAGAAAATGTTAAATCCAACAAATTCTTAACACAAAATATCCAGGAAATCTGGGACATCATGAAAAAACCAAACCTAAGAATAATAGGGATAGAAGGAGAAGAAACCCAGCCCAAATTCACAGAAAATATATCCAACAAAATCATAGAAAACTGTTCCACCCTAAAGAAGGACATGGCTATGAAGGTACAAGAAGCTTACAGAACACCAAATAGACTGCCCACCAAAAATTTGCCTAGCCACATAACAATTAAAATATTAAACATGAAGAATAAAGAAAGAATATTAAGAGCTGCAAAAATAAAGGCCAAGTAACATATAAAGGTAGCAGAAAAAATTTATGGCTCAATAAAAACAATTAAAAAATAAAAATGAATAAAACTTTTCCCTAAGTATATCAGCAACTAAGAAATATTTAATCACACCCATAACTACCAATCAGTCATAAATATAAATTATACAACTTTCCTCAGGACACTATTAAAGTATCACTATATAGCATTACTATTCTAGAAAAGAAAACATGCTCTTTTTTGATAGAAAATGAAATTTTCTAAGCAAATCTCACCATCAAATTGTGCCAAGAATTTTTGATATTACTCAATCCAATAATACCCTTCACGATAAAGGTCTTGGAGAGATAAGGGACACAAGCAACATACTTAAGCATAGTAAGGGCAATATACAGCAATTCAGCAGCCAATATCAAATGGAGAGAAACTCAAAACAATCCCACTGAAATCAGGAACAAGGCAAGGCTGTCTACTCTCTCTATCTATTCAATATAGTTTGCAATATTCTCACTAGAGCAATAAGACAATGAAAGGAGATCAAGGGGATACAAATCAAAAAAGAAGAAGTGAAACCCTCACTGTTTGCTGATGATGTGATAGTATACATAAGTGAGTCCAGAAATTCTACCAGGGAACTCCTACAGCTCACAAACACCTTTAGTAATGTGGCAGAATACAGATTAACTAAAAAAAAATAGCCCTCCTATATACAGATGGTAACCAGACTAAGAAAGAAATCAGACAATATCATCCTTCACAATAGCCACAAACAATATAAAATATCTTGGGGTAACTCTAACCAAACAAGAAAAAGACCTGTATAACAAGAATTTAAGTCTTGGAAGAAAAAAATTGGAAAAGATATCAGAAAATGGAAATATCTCCCATGTTCATGGATAGGTAGGATCAATATAGTAAAAATGGCAGTTTTACCAAAAGCAATTTACAGATTGAATGCAATACCCATCAAAATCCCAACAAAATTCTTTACAGACCTTGAGATAACAATATTCAACTTTATATGAAAAAACAAAAAGCCTAGGATAGTCAAAATAATCCAGTATGATAAAAGAACTTCTGGAGGCATCACTATTCTTGATTTCAAGCACTACTATAGAGCCATAGCAATCAAAATAGCTTGGTATTGGCACAAACACCAACATGTGGATTAATAGAATCTAATCAAAGATCAAAGACTTTGATACTAATCCACACACCCATGAACACCTTATTTTTTGACAGAGAAGCTAAAATTATACAATGGATAAAATAAAGCATCATCAAAAATTGGTGCTGGCATAACTGGATGGCAACATGTAGAAGAATGTAAATTGATTCATATCTATTGCCATGTACAAAATCCAGTCCAAATGAATCAAAACCCTCAACATAAATCTACCCACACTGAATCTCACAGAAGAGGAAGTGGGATGCCAGCCTGGTCTACAAGAACAAGTTCCAGAACCTGTGTGTGTGTGTGTGTGTGTGAGAGAGAGAGAGAGAGAGAGAGAGAGAGAGAGAGAGAGAGAGAGAAAGAAAGAAAGAAAGAAAGAAAGAAAGAGAGAGAGAAGTAGCCTTGAATTCATTGGCATCAGAGATCACTTCTTGATTACAACACCAGTAGCACAGACACTGAGATCGACAATTAATAAATGGGACCTCCTGAAACTGAGTAGCTTCTGTAAAAGAAAGGACAGGGTCAACAAGACAAAATGGCAGCCTACAGAATGGGAAAAGATCTTCACCAACTCCACACGTGACAGAGGACTGATCTCCATGTTGTGCCCATTTTGTAGTATTACAGATTTAGTTGCAAGGAGAGTTTTGATTATTTTTTAACATTTCAGAGATCTTCCAGCTCTCATGAGAATGTTGGTGTCAATTGCAGTATAGGAGTGAAGAAGTTCTTTCTTGACACAAGAGTTACTCCAGATGTTCACTTCTGCTGCCACCGTTGGCTCACCGTGTTCGGTCCACACATGCACATTGGTACAATTCTGAGCCAACTTGAAGTTTAACTAATGTTCCCTCAAGGTTGAAATGAGAGCTCTGCACTTGGAAATAATGAGCAAGGTTTCTGTGAATGCCTGGACTCCAAGATGTGCCCTTTCTGGAAAGCTTCCTATGCTCTTTCAGTCTCATTGTTCATGATGGATTCTTACGTTTTCAAAATAAATTTAAAGCCCTTTTATTCTTGTGTCTTCTTGGTTTAATTTTGGCATATTGTATGCTTTAAGAAAGTCTTCCATCTCATTTAGCTTTTCCAATTTGTTGGAATGGTGTTTGAAGTGTATCCTTGAAGCCTTCTGGGTTTCATTGATGCCTTTGTATAGCGCCTTCTCATCTCTAATTTATTAATGCAGGCCCTTCTTGGGCTTCTTTTGGTTAATTTGGCTGAAGGTTTGTCAAAATTATTAAGCTCCTCAAAGACTAACTCTCCCTTTGTCTCATTTTATTGCTTTTTTTTCATTTCTATTTTATTAATTTCTGCCCAGGTCTTGACTATTTCTCCAAATCTGTTGTTTTTGGTTGTTGTTTGTTCTCATTCTTCCAAGGCCACAAGGTTCATGATTAAATTGTTTATTTGGAGTCTCTTTGATTTTCTTTTTTAATGTAGGCACTTAACCTTATAAAAGTTTCCCCAAAAGACTGCTTTCTGTGTATCCCATAGATTTTCGTAGGTTGTGTTTTCATTATAGTTCCATTCCAGGAGATTTTTAATTTCCTCTTTCTATTTCCACCATGATGGATTCATTATTCGGTCCTGCACTGTTTAATATTCGTGACTATGTGTATTTTTCATGTCTTTTATTGCTAGTGGCATCTGCCTCAGTTCACCATGGTCAGCTAAGATACAAGAAGTTACTTCAGTTTTCCTGAGACCTTGCTTTGTTTCCTACTAAGTCATTTTTTCAGTGAATCTGAATCAAAGAAGTAAAGTTTGCTATTGTCATTCAAACAAGTTTAGGAGGATGCTATCTGAGCAGCGACATCTGCCTTCAAGAACTCAGATGGCAGTGTTTAACTGGAACAAACTGGACAAAGGAATGACAGTGTATTTTGAGTGCATTTTTTCAGGTTAATGTAACATGAATTTAATGTTGAGTTAATGTAACATGTAACTCAAATTTAATAGCATCAGTCCTGGAGAACTAGCTTATGAATCTTGAAAAAAGCTAACTGTAAATATATAGCTAAGCTTATTTCTTAGTATTTGTGAAGAGAATGTAGGACTGTAATTTTTTTCTTTCTTGATGGTGCCAGGAATTGATCTCAGGCCCTTGCACATACTAGCCAATACACTTCAGCCTCCCCAGTTTTGTTTTTTGGAGACAGTCTCACCAACTGGTTCAGAATGGTCTTGAACTCACAGAGATACACTTGCCTCTGTCTTCAGAGCGCTGAGACTAAAGGCATGAGCCACCATACCTGGAACATCCCTCATCTTTGCAGGTGGGTTTCTTACCAATACCATTTAATCTTTCTGAGTAATTGCATACAACTATGTGCATGTGTACACCTAACATCCTGAAATCAGGCCCTCAACTGAAGTTTGCTAGAAGTTTCAGGGGCTGATAATCCAAAACAGTTGTCTACCTCTAAACCAATAAGGGTGGTTAAATGAAGTAAAAGCTCTTTCAGCTGTAAAGTTTGAGGGCCATAGTAAACACTGGACTGGCTACGATGCAGCTCAAGAGCTTTGAAGGAACACTGCTTGGAAGATGTTGCGTTAGATACAGCAGTGGAGAAATTAAGACAGACGTGAGGACTCATAAGATAAGATTTGACCCAGATGCACTTGAGTAATGTATTGTGGCTTGAATCATGATGTGACGGAAGTGCAGGCTCACAAATGAAAGCTGGCACAATTTTCACACGTGTGCACCCTTGAGAACGCAGGGGCCCACCCAGGTGCTCAGCACAGAGGAAGCTGTTTTCGTCTCTACTCCATGCAGATAGTAGCGGTTTAAGTTGTCAAGAACTTTTAGGAAACACACGAGGATTATGAGTAAAATGCTTTGGCTTTTGCCCTCTCAATCACGAAGCACCTAAAAACAATTACTAAACCTTTTTAATGATTTTTAACTTTTAAGCGTGCTTGTCACTCTACAACTATTGAAGACTAAACTGCAGTGTATTGCAGGGATAGGCTTTCGTCTTCTGTAAACTCAAGTTTGACTAAAAATATTCAGATTCACTTTGATCCAAACTTCTATGTCAGAATGTAATTAATAGATGCTAACCGTATGATGGTATTTTGAAAAAGCAAACCTGACTGAAGAACTCTCTGGAAAGCTTTAAAGCGGCCCTTCTCTTACACATGTGGCATAAGAGACTCATGAGTACCTGAGTGTCTGTCCTAACACTTCATATCTGCTGCCAACAGAAACTGCCTGAGTTTTACACATAACACACTTCACTGCTACGAGGCTCCAGGACTGCAGCAGAGTCAACGCAGCCTTTGTATGGTGACAGGTTGATTCTTTACTTCATTTGTGGCTGGAGACAAAGGCATGTGTGCCTATCAACAACCATATTAACTTGTGGGATATCATATAATCACTTGCTATATATTGTGACTCTGTGCAGTAAAACAGAGCTCAATATTAAAAGACAGGGAGAAGGAAGGGTACTCCCTAGCATTTGGATGGAATGTTCTGTATAGATCAGTTAAGTCTATTTGATCTATGGTATTATTTAGTGTTATTGCTTCTATGTTTATGTCTAGACAATGCTACTGGTGAAACTGGAATGTTTAAGTCTGCTTATTAATATGCTGAAGTAAGTTTGTTACTTTTATATCTAGTAACATTGCTTTATGAAGATTAGAATTTGGGGCACTAGTGTTTATGACTGTAAGGTCTGTTGATGTAGTGTTCTCTTGATCAGTATGAGGAACTTCTTTGTCTCTTCTGAGTAACTCTGGCTTGAAGTTCATCTTGTCAGCTATTTTTTGCTTGTTTTTTTACTTTGTATACTTTGACAACCATTTCACTCTAATCTAGTTTATGTTTTGGTAAAGTGTATCTCTTAGAGGCAGTAAAATGGTGGAAAATGTTTTAAATCCAGTCTGTTAGTCTGAGATATTGAGGCCTTTTTCAAAATTACTACTGAAATATGTGAATTAATCCTGCCATTCTGTTGATTTTGTGGTGGTTTCTCTTTGCTTGTTGTTTCGTTTGCCTTATTTTGTTAAGTCACTGACCCAAAATTGTTACGTTGTAGCATTTTTTTATATTTATATTTATATTCTTTTCTTCAATCCTAAGTATTCATTTTAGTATTCACTCTAGGGCTGGTTGACGGTAATAAATTCCCCTAACCTTCTATAAACATGGGAAGTTTTTTCTCCATCAATTCTGAAAGATAACATTACTGTGTATAATAGTTTAGGCTGACATCTACAGTCTTTCACAAATTTTATTACAATGACCATGCCTGTCCAGTTTGTAAAGCCTCCATGGGAAAATAGGCTGTCATTCTAGTATAGTTGCCTTTGTGTATAACTCGGTCTTTACGACATCTTTAAATACTGTTTCTTTAATCCATATGTGTATGATTTGATCATTTTATGACAAGGTGAATTTATTTTTTGGTGTTGTCAACTTGGTTTCCTTGTCCATCTCATACCTTTATATGTATCTTTTCTCTTAGATTTGCAAAATTATCTCCTATGACTTTGTTAAAAACATTTTATTTCGGTTTTTGTCTTCTTTATAACTTTTCTATTCGATTCTATTTTATTCCCTGAGTTGTTTCCTTTATTTCATTTAACTATTTGTTCTTTCTTGGACATATTTGTAGTTGCTATTCTGAAATTGTTGTCTGCTGTGTCATCTAAGTTTCTATCCTCCGGGAATACTACCACGAAGTACTAATCTGGGGTTGAGCTGCATTGCCTTCATTTTTGTACTATTGGAGTTTTTGTGCTGGGACCTGGGTGTTTGGAGTTGAATCATTGGCACTGTAAATGGGTATCAGCTCCACATTTTGTGAGTGGGCATTTGTATCTCCATGTGCTGCTACTCCAACTTGGCAGGCTTTGAAATCAGCTAAGTGGTGATTGAGGCTCAGTTTGGGGGGGGGGGTTCAGTGTTGATGTTTGATGTGTCTGTTAGAGGATCAGAAGGTTTCCTAGCTTATCTAGGACAAGGGAAAACTTCTGACCACACCAATGAACGATAACAGAGCTGTCAGGTTCTGTTGAAGATATATCTGAGTCACTTCACATGGTCCACTGGCAGTGGAGGCTCAGATTGTGAGGGCATTGGGTAGTGCTCCATGTGGGAGGAAGACGTGGCTCTCTACAGTTCTCGGATGGCAGGGGCTGAATCCCAAAGATCTGGATGGTGTTACCTGTTGGAGGAACACGGTTCTTCATGATATCCCAGTGTGTGGGTGTGGATGGAGCTCAGGTTTGACAGTAGAGTCACCTGTGAAAGGCACAAAGCTCTGAGCACTGTCCTCAGCTGTCATAAGCTAGAGTCACTAACTGTGGGTGGTGCACATCAAGGTGTGTGGTTCTCAGGTGTCCGAGACTGAGGTGGAGATTTGGTGGTCTGGAATCTTTTCTTATACAGCAGTGCCCATATATCCATCAAAATGCTCACACATACACACACACACACACAAACACACACACACACACACACACACACACACACACACACACACACACACACACAGGGGAACTCCCCCCGTCCCTCTCCACCCCGACACACTGACTATTGCCAGCTAAAGAGCACATCTCACCTTTCTGGTGAGAGCCCATTGGAAAAACTCCTCTGAACGCTGAAAAGGTGAGCCAGGGGGCAAGCCATCGGGAGGTTATTTTGTGGGTTGGTTTAATTTATGGGGTTTATTTGTATCCTCTGCAGTTCAGCGGGACACTTTGTAAATGATGTTCACAGGCAGTAAGCTGTGATAACTGAACTGATGAGTTAAAGACTTGACTGAACATTTAATGTTGCTTATTAAATAATTATGATGAGGTTTGATGAATGGCTCTGATTCCCTGAACTTCCAACTGAGATTTTCAGCATGAGTTTCATTAAACAGAGGCGGATGGAACCTGCTGCCGCCCAGCTGCAAATGAGCTCGTGAGACATTTGAACTGGAAACCTTCAAATGTGAGTAATTCAACTTAGCTTGGTCGATTTTTCTCGCTCTCGAAACCAGTATTTCATTTTCATTTGATGATGAAGCGGAGGCAAATCATCCCACGTCTATGGGGCTTTCTAAAATATCATTGCAAGCTATCTCCATATGTAGTTTATGAAACATTAATCTATATTCTTTGTGAAATGAAGGAACCTATTCAACATAAAAGGTAAAAGTCTCATCCTTTTATGTCAATCACCTTATAAGAGAGTATATTAGGTAACTTGTAGCCAAAGCAGAAGACTGGAGAAATACAGCAATTTATTAATATCGCTGTTCCAAAGTCAAGTGTATTCACTACATAGCATGTGTCTCCTTCCTTAGAATAACCCCATATACTGTGGCAAGGAGATATTAGATCATCCAACAATATAATTTCAAATAAGAACGCCTTAGCTATGTATGGCTTCCATACAATATTTTAAACATTTTAAACAGCGGTCTCGTTATGTTGGTGGCAAATATAATTTATGTATCTACTTAAAACTCATATTTGATTTGTGCTTTATTGTTGAAAGTTATTATAAAGATCATGCTAACTTTCTTCATAGGAGAAAAGAGCAGCCTGTTATATGGGGGAAGAGGTCACTGGGCTCTGTGGAAGGTGGGATTGCCTTCAGAAAGGCAGTGGAAGGTGCTGTTGAGAGTGTGGACTCTAGGACCTCACTAATCTAGTCACTATCCCCAAATCTCCGTCCACACACCATGGGAGATGCTTGTGTCTGTTATCAGCAATTCCAAGATCTGGGACTGAGTCTGAAGCAGCTAAAACCATACCTCAAAAATTCCTGATTTGACCCACCAGAGAGAGAAAGGTACTGAATTTTGTGTGTGTCAATACTGGAAATTATTTTAATTTAAGCAACAGCTCTCTGGTTTAATATATTTTTTATTTGTTAAGGCTATTTAAGTGGTCTATGTTTAATATTGAAATATTTCAATGTGGGCCTCATTGTAGAAGACTTCTTTATACTTCTCTGAAATTCCAGTGGCATAGAAACATGGGCCTGACTTAATCCGATTTCCTGAATAATAAATAAAAGTTCAGCAGAGCTCAATTTAAAATTAATTTCTTTTTATGTTAATCCAAAAATAGTTAAGCTCAATTTTAAAACTCTGCAAGATTTCGCTAAGTTGCCCACGTTGCTCCTGAACTCAGCGCCCAATGAGCTGGCATTACATCAGGTACCACCATGCTTCACTTTTTCTTTTTTTATGTTTCAATTTTCTTTCTTTTTGGTTTTTTTTTTTTTTTTTTTTGACAAGGTTTCTTTGTAGCTTTGGAGCCTGTCCTGGAATTAGTTCTTGTAGACTAGGCTAATCTCAAACTTACATAGATCTGCCTGCCTCTGCCTCTCGAGTGCTGGCATTAAAAGCATGTGCCACCACCGACTGGATTCATTTTTCAATTTTCAAAAATAGATAGTTGCTTCTTTAATTATGTGACTAGAACATAGTAGCCTTGATTTTAGCTTATGGCCTATGAAAACAATGGAAGGATGCTTTTATTCCCCATCAGAGCCATTTTGTATGTCTGGGTATTATTTCCCAGAGTTTATTTTCTCTTCTGTGTATCATTTACTTCTCATAATAACACAGATGAGCATTTGCTGTTATGCCCTGAATGTCTCTGATAAGAACTTACACATTCTATTTGATTGAAGATTTGCTTGTTCATGTTTTAGAGAAAAATACTGGTAGAAACATCACAAGTAAGCATGACACCCTCGGTATGTCCTGGATAATTTTGAAGGTTTTGAAATGTAATCAACTAGCCAGTGTGAATTGTTTAATAAGTATCATAGTAGCTTATTCTTGAACCCATGATTTTTTACCCTCATTACTGTCTTTCTAACAAAACAAAGTTAAATTAGAAAGTCGCTACATTTTGTATCAAGTAAATAGTATATAGTTCCTGCTCCAAACACTGACTTTGTTTATGCTCTTGAGCTAAGATCAAACCAAAGAGATATAGGAAGGCAAAAAATACAAAAAAAAAAAAATGGCAATACTGCCTCACACGAGAAATTATGAAGTAGGCTTAGGTTACATGAACAGCAACTATAACAAGATTCTTGCCTGAAGTTATTGTACAAATGAAGCCTGCAGTGATGTAATAGCCGAAAGATCAAGAAGTTGATGAAATAAGTCACGATGTCAGTGAAATTTCTTAAAGTTCCTGGGTATACTTTCCACTGCCTTCCTGGAAAGCTAACCAGTTGTGCTGTTGAAGAAAGCCATCAGTCTCGTAAAGTATCAACATAGTGATTAGTGAAAGCAAACTAAACCTTATCATTTCTCCCACATTCCACTTCTACTAAATAAACGATATCATGTAAGAAAAAAGGATCCATAAACCAAAACCACCCTGCAACGTTCATATCTGAAAGATAAGAGACAATGGCAGAAGGGGTGGGATACAAACTAAAAAGTTAAAAATCACCAGAGAAGAAAGAAAACAAATGATTCAAAAGTAAATTATCCCAAGCATTATGAGATTCCAGTTGCTAAAATAATTATAACACCCAACAGAGAACAATAAAGAACTCCAAATTGTATTTCTAGTTCAGAGTTGAGGGCAATAAACTTTCAGTCTTTAGGGAAGCAATAAAGAGATTTCTGTAGCATTCTAATCTTGTTTCTGCATTCTCTCTTTTTGAAACAAGGCAACCAGACATAGGCAACAAGTGTTTTAGTTTCACAGGGCTCACACATACATACCATACTAGTCTTGTGTGTACTGCTTTTAAAGTTTGGGGAGGGGAGAGGGGGGAGAATATTTCATCTTCTAAACTAAAACATCACATTTAATGTCATAGGGAAGAAGTCTTTCAGCAGATAATCACTTCCCACTTCATGTCAGAAAGGTGAAGGAGGCAGCACAAGTTTATTGACGACCATCAGGTAGCAGTGGCTATAGAACAAGCTTAATGCTTCGCCCCAATGAACGCTCTCATGGTTGATCGTAATGATGGGCAGTATAAATCTTTCAGTCATAGGAGGGAAAGCGCACTGTTTTCCTATTTTGGTGGCAGGGATTTGTCATACTTTGGCTTGCAGTGTTCTTAGGTTTAACCATTTACTTTGTTGACTTATATATACTCTATGAGCACAGTGTAGACTGGACAGAGTTGAAGAGCCTGGGAAAGAAGAGCCTGCTAAGAAGGCAGCCCTGAGATCAGAAATGTGAGTTCTAACTCAGAAGCAGAACTTTTGTATCCCACCCTAGTCTCAGTCTTCCACTTGGACCAATCTAGCTTCTGAAGCCCCTAGGAACTGCTTGGACTGCAAGTCCCTTAACTCATGGCAGGTAGGTAGCCATGGCTGAAAATCGATGATAGTTTGAGCCAAGAATTAAGGTTCTTGGCTTTTACCTTTGAAATCAGCTCAATGATAAGCAATATTCCCGATTGTAATAGTCTGTCTGTGAAAAAAAATCACTTTTTCCTTTATAGTTGTCTGAACAACTTTGTCTATACGCAGACACACAAAGACACACACACATGCAAGCCCAAACACATGCATGCACACACACATGCAAAAGACTGTAGTCTAATGGTTATAAAAATTTCATAAAGAATATAATTATCAGTGATATTCAAATGCTATATATATGTATGAGTAGGTTATATATGCATTTACTTCAGAATAATACCATAAATCCACTTATTTCAATTTTAAAATAAGGTTTACACCATAATCAAACATTTTCTTATGCTATAATATTATTTAATCTATTTAGCAGTGATATAATGCCAATTTCCATTTGTTAAAATCATTTAAGCCTCTAGAAAATAATGATACTTTTGTAGTATATTGATGTAAAACAGCCTAAACATTTTTTAAATGATGAAAACAATAATTTATGCTAGTATGAATAAAGATAATAGAGTAATAGAAAAGCCCAAATGGGTGATAAAAACACCCTGTAGATCTTTGAGACAGGGGAGGAAAGAGAAGCCAGCAATTTAGGGGAGAAGTAACTATTTCCGCTTTCTCCCAGCCTTCCCACAGCCACGTGGGCCAGGTGATCCTTCTCAACATAAAATTAACAAAATGTGCTGTATCTTCCCAGCCAGGTAAGCAAGTGCAGGAAACACACGCGGTCTCTGGGAATGAAAGGGTTAAGTAGGCTTTGGATTGGATTTAAACCATGAAACCGAATTGATGTGTCTCCTGTATTGTTCAGAAGCCAATAGACGCGCGTGATCCCATCCATTCCATTTATTTCTGTCATGCTGAGCTAAAGGATACAGCGCTTTCTTACTCTAATAAGTGAATAGCCCGGCCTCCCTCATTGCCGCTGCATCTTTGCTGACCTATATTTCTCTCATATGGATGGATCGCCGCTAGTGAGTTCGACAGACGCTATAATATCATTATGCAAATGCCAGCTCAGTGCCACTTAGGAATCTCATGGACTGATCACTTCATTATCAGCCTTATCAGAAAATACAAGAGAATTGTGTTCCATACTCAATGAGATGAGAACCTAATTTAAATGAAGTAGTTTCCTGTCTGACTACTCTGCGGCTACAGTGGCAGGAAAGGAGGGCGGGTCATAAAAGCCTGATAGCAATAGACGCTGCAGGGCAGGGCGACTGCTGAGCCGGCTTCCTGTGCTCTGCCCTCTTCTTTCTTCCTGAATAAGAGCTGACGAGGAGACACCAGGCAGCATTTACTCGGTTCACCTGCTGTCATATGCCCTTGAAGAGTGTCTGTCTTAGAATAGAAGCGGCTTAGCGCTGTGCCTGGAGAGGCAGGTTGTTTAGAAAAATCTCTCAAGCCTCAGGATCAGAAGACATGAATTCTACAGTCTGGGATCATGGTGGGGCATTGAGTATTTTAAATTATTCCCTTTAAAAAAAAAATCGCTTGACCTATTTAGAGCCCTTATCTATGAAATCAGGGACCTTAATGAAGTCTATATTTAAAGACCCTTTTAGCAGTAACATGCTTTTCTTACCTGGAATATTAATCCAATGTGCTTTTGTTGAACTTTATTGTATAAATATAAAATATAGCCCTTCATAAATATTAAATCACACAATTGGCAATTATCATGAGATCCTCTTAGAATGGCATATATAAAAGTGTAAATTTTATGCTTAGAT